>NW_025961710.1:0-37114 GCF_023159225.1 Perognathus longimembris pacificus | reverse complement strand
ACGAAGGGGGTAGGCAGCTGTATATCAGGGAGTAAACCTTCTGAGAATAAAAACAGCTGGAGCTTGTTAAGGTAATTACACAGGGGAAAGGATAATGTACTGGGAACTCCTCAGAAGAATCTGATTTGTGGTGAGGGGAGAGATATAAAAGCTCATTTAGGAACGTCATGAACATGCTGTGTAGGTAGCTGTTTATCAGTAAATATCTCCACTGAGATTAAGAAAAGCAGTAGCTTAATAAATTAAGTACTTCCTGGTATGGTTACTGTACTGGTAACTCCCCAAAAGAATCTGGATTGTGGTGAGGGAACAGAGAAAAAAGCTCATTTAGGACCTGCACTTACGAAGGGGGTAGGCAGCTGTATATCAGGGAGTAAACCTTCTGAGAATAAAAACAGCAGGAGATTGTTATGGTAATTACACACGGGAATGGATAATGTACTGGGAACTCCTCAGAAGAATCTGATTTGTGGTGAGGGGAGAGAGATAAAAGCTCATTTAGGAACGACATGAACATGCTGAGTAGGTAGTTTGTTTACCAGTAAATATCTCCACTGAGATTAAGAAAAGCAGTAGTTTAATAAATTAAGTACTTCCTGGTATGGTTACTGTACTGGTAACTCCCCAAAAGAATCTAGATTGTGGTGAGGGAACAGAGAAAAAAGCTCATTTAGGACCTGCACTTACGAAGGGGTAGGCCGCAGTATATCAGGGATTAAACCTTCTGAGAATAAAAACAGCTGGAGCTTGTTAAGGTAATTACACAGGGGAAAGGATAATGTACTGGGAACTCATCAGAAGAATCTGATTTGTGGTGAGGGAGAGAGATTAAAGCTCATTTAGGAACGACATGAACATGCTGCGTAGGTAGCTGTTTATCAGTAAATATCACCACTGAGATTAAGAAAAGCAGGAGAATAATAAACTAAGTACTTCCTGTTATGGTTACTGTACTGGTAACTCCCCAAAAGAATATTGATTGTGGTGAGGGAACAGGGAAAAAAGCTCATTTAGGACCTGCACTTACAAAGGGGGTAGGAAGCTGTATATCAGGGAGTAAACCTTCTGAGAATAAAAACAGCTGGAGCATGTTAAGGTAATTACACAGGGTAAAGGATCATGTACTGGGAACTCCTCAGAAGAATCTGATTTGTGGTGAGGGGAGAGAGATAAAAGCTCATTTAGGAACGACATGAACATGCTGTGTAGGTAGCTGTTTATCAGTAAATATCTCCACTGAGATTAAGAAAGCAGTAGCTTAATAAATTAAGTACTTCCTGGTATGGTTACTGTACTGGTAACTCCCCAAAAGAATCTGGATTGTGGTGAGGGAACAGAGAAAAAAGCTCCTTTAGGACCTGCACTTACGAAGGGGGTAGGCAGCTGTATATCAGGGATTAAACCTTCTGAGAATAAAAACAGCTGGAGCTTGTTAAGGTAATTACACAGGGGAAAGGATAATGTACTGGAAAACTCCTCAGAAGAATCTGATTTGTGGTGAGGGGAGAGAGATAAAAGCTCATTTAGGAACGACATGAACCTTCTGCGTAGGTAGCAGTTTATCAGTAAATATCTCCACTGAGATTAAGAAAAGCAGTAGCTTAATAAATGAAGTACTTCCTGGTATGGTTACTGCACTGGTAACTCCCCAAAATAATCTGGATTGTGGTGAGGGAACAGAGAAAAATGCTCATTTAGGACCTGCACTTACGAAGGGGGTAGGCAGCTGTATATCAGGGAGTAAACCTTCTGAGAATAAAAACAGCTGGAGCTTGTTAAGGTAATTACACAGGGGAAAGGATAATGTACTGAGAACTCCTCAGAAGAATCTGATTTGTGGTGAGGGGAGAGAGATAAAAGCTCATTTAGGAACGACATGAACATGCTGCGTAGGAAGCTGTTAAGCAGTAAATATCTCCACTAAGATTAAGAAAAGCAGTAGCTTAATAAATTAAGTACTTCCTGGTATGGTTACTGTACTGGTAACTCCCCAAAAGAATCTGGATTGTGGTGAGGGAACAAAGAAAAAAGCACATTTAGGACCTGCACTTACGAAGGGGTTAGGAAGTAGTATATCAGGGAGTAAACCTTCTGAGAATAAAAACAGCTGGAGCTTGTTAAGGTAATTACCTAGGGGAAAGGATAATGTACTGGGAACTCTTCAGAAGAATCTGATCTGTGGTGAGGGGAGAGAGATAAAAGCTCATTTAGGAAAGACATGTACATGCTGCGTAGGTAGCTGTTTATCAGTAAATATCTCCACTGAGATTAAGAAAAGCAGTAGCTTAATAAATTAAGTACTTCCTGGTATGGTTACTGTACTGGTAACTCCCCAAAATAATCTGGATTGTGGTGAGGGAACAGAGAAAAAAGCTCATTTAGGACCTGCACTTACGAAGGGGGTAGGCAGCTGTATATCAGGGAGTAAACCTTCTGAGAATAAAAACAGCTGGAGCTTGTTAAGGTAATTACACAGGGGAAAGGATAATGTACTGGGAACTCCTCAGAAGAATCTGATTTGTGGTGAGGGGAGAGAGATAAAAGCTCATTTACGAACGACATGAACATGCTGCGTAGGTAGCTGTTTATTAGTAAATATCGCCACTGAGATTAAGAAAAGCAGTAGCTTAATAAATTAAGTACTTCCTGGTATGGTTACTGTACTGGTAACTCCCCAAAAGAATCTGGATTGTGGTGAGGGAACAGAGAAAAAAGCTCATTTAGGACCTGCACTTACGAAGGGGGTAGGCAGGTGTATATCAGGGAGTAAACCTTCTGAAAATAAAAACAGATGGAGCTTATTAAGGTAATTACACAGGGGAAAGGATAATGTACTGGTAACTCCTCAGAAGAATCTGATTTGTGGTGAGGGAATAGAGATAAAAGCTCATTTAGGAACGACATGAACATGCTGCGTAGGTAGCTGTTTATCAGTAAATATCTGCACTGAGATTAAGAAAAGTAGTAGCTTAATAAATTAAGTACTTCCTGGTATGGTTACTGTACTGGTAACTCCCCAAAAGAATCTGGATTGTGGTGAGGGAACAGAGAAAAAAGCTCATTTATGACCTGCACTTACGAAGGGGGTAGGCAGCTGTATATCAGGGAGTAAACCTTCTGAAAATAAAAACAGCTGGAGCTTATTAAGGTAATTACACAGGGGAAAGGATAATGTACTGGTAACTCCTCAGAAGAATCTGATTTGTGGTGAGGGAATAGAGATAAAAGCTCATTTAGGAACGACATGAACATACTGCGTTCGTAGCTGTTTATCAGTAAATATCTCCACTGAGATTAAGAAAAGCAGTAGCTTAATAAATTAAATACTTCCTGGTATGGTTACTGTACTGGTAACTCCCCAAAAGAATCTGGATTGTGTTGAGGGAACAGAGAAAAAAGCTCGTTTAGGACGTGCACTTACGAAGGGGGTAGGCAGCTGTATATCAGGGAGTAAACCTTCTGAGAATAAAAACAGCGGGAGCTTGTTAAGGTAATTACACAGGGGAAAGGATAATGTACTGGGAACTCCTCAGAAGGATCTGATTTGTGGTGAGGGGAGAGAGATAAAAGCTCTTTTAGGAACGAAATGAACATGCTGCATAGGTAGCTGTTTATCAGTAAATATCTCCACTGAGATTAAGAAAAGCAGTAGCTTAATAAATTAAGTACTTCCAGGTATGGTTACTGTACTGGTTACTCCCCAAAAGTATCTGGATTGTGGTGAGGGAACAGAGAAAAAAGCTCATTTAGGACCTGCACTTACGATGGGGGTAGGCAGCTGTATATCAGGGAGTATCCATTCTGAGAATAAAAACAGCTGAAGCTTGTTAAGGTACTTACACAGGGGAAAGGATATTGTACTGGGAACTCCTCATAAATATCATTTATGGTGAGGGGAAAGAGATAAAAGCTCATTTAAGAACGACATGAACATGCTGCATAGGTAGCTGTTTATCCGTAAATATCTCCAATGAGATTAAGAAAAGCAGTAGCTTAATAAATTAAGTACTTCCTGGTATGGATAAATTACTGGTAACTCCCCAAAAGAATCTGGATTGTGGTGAGGGAACAGAGAAAAAAGCACATTTAGGACCTGCACTTACGAGGGTAGGCAGCTGTATATCAGGGAGAAAACCTTCTGAGAATAAAAAGGGCTGGAACTTGTTAAGGTAATTACACAGGGGAAAGGATAATGTACTGGGAACTCCTCAGAAATCTGATTTGTGGTGAGGGGAGGGAGATAATAGCTCATTTAGGAACGACATGATCATGCTGCGTAGGTAGCTGTTTATCCGTAAATATCTTCACTGAGATTAACAAAAGCAGTAGCTTAATAAATTAAGTACTTCCTGGTATGGTTACTGTACTGGTAACTCCCCAAAAGAATCTGGATTGTGGTGAGGGAACAGAGAAAAAGGCTCATTTACGACCTGCACTTACGAAGGGTGTAGGCAGTACAGTAACCATAACAGGAAGTACTTAATTTATTAAGCTACTGCTTATCTTAATCTCAGTGGAAATATTTACTGATAAACAGGTACCTATGCAGCATTTTCAGGGAACAGAGAAAAAAAAAGCTCATTTAGGACCTCCACTTACGAAGGGGGTAGGCAGCTATATATCACGGAGTAAACCTTCTGAGAATAAAAACAGCTGGAGCTTGTTAAGGTAATTACACAGGGAAAAGGATAATGTACTGGGAACTCCTCAGAAGATTCTGATTCGTGGTGAGGGGAGAGAGATAAAAGCTCCTTTAGGAACGACATGAACATGCTGCGTAGGTAGATGTTTATCAATAAATATCTCCACTGAGATTAAGAAAAGCAGTAGCTTAATAAATTAAGTACTTCCTGGTATGGTTACTGTACTGGTAACTCCCCAAAAGTATCTGGATTGTGGTGAGGGAACAGAGAAAAAAGCTCATTTAGGACCTGCACTTACGAAGGGGGTAGGCAGCTGTATATCAGGGAGTAAACCTTCTGAGAATAAAAACAGCTGGAGCTTGTTAAGGTAGTTACACAGGGGAAAGGATAATGTACTGGGAACTCCTCAGAAGAATCTGATTTGTGGTGACGGGAGAGAGATAAAAGCTCATTTAGGAACGACATGAACATGCTGTGTAGGTAGCTGTTTATCAGTAAATATCTCCACTGAGATTAATAAAAGCAGTAGGTTAATATATTAAGTACTTCCTGGTATGGTTACTGTACTGGTAACTCCCCAAAAGAATCTGGATTGTGGTTAGGGAACAGAGAAAAAGGCTCATTTAGGACCTGCACTTACGAAGGGTGTAGGAAGTACAGTAACCATACCAGGAAGTACTTAATTTATTAAGCTACTGCTTATCTTAATCTCAGTGGAAATATTTACTGATAAACAGCTACCTATGCAGCATTTTCAGAGACCGGAGGAAAAAAAAGCTCATTTAGGACCTCCACTTACGAAGGGGGTAGGCAGCTATATATCAGGGAGTAAACCTTCTGAGAATAAAAACAGCTGGAGCTTGTTAAGGTAATTACACAGGGAAAAGGATAATGTACTGGGAACTCCTCAGAAGATTCTGATTCGAGGTGAGGGGAGAGAGATAAAAGCTCATTTAGGAACGACATGAACATGCTGCGTAGGTAGCTGTTTATCAGTAAATATCTCCACTGAGATTAAGAAAAGCAGTAGCTTAATAAATTAAGTACTTCCTGGTATGGTTACTGTACTGGTAAATCCCCAAAAGTATCTGGATTGTGGTGAGGGAACAGAGAAAAAAGCTCATTTAGGACCTGCATTTACGAAGGGGGTAGGCAGCTGTATATCAGGGAGTAAACCTTCTGAGAATAAAAACAGCTGGAGCTTGTTAAGGTAGTTACACAGGGGAAAGGATAATGTACTGGGAACTCCTCAGAAGAATCTGATTTGTGGTGACGGGAGAGAGATAAAAGCTCATTTAGGAACGACATGAACATGCTGTGTAGGTAGCTGTTTATCAGTAAATATCTCCACTGAGATTAAGAAAAGCAGTAAGTTAATATATTAAGTACTTCCTGGTATGGTTACTGTACTGGTAACTCCCCAAAAGAATCTGGATTGTGGTTAGGGAACAGAGAAAAAGGCTCATTTAGGACCTGCACTTACGAAGGGTGTAGGCTGTACAGTAACCATACCAGGAAGTACTTAATTTATTAAGCTACTGCTTATCTTAATCTCAGTGGAGATGTTTACTGATAAACAGCTACCTATGCAGCATTTTCAGGTAAGAGAGAAAAAAAAAGCTCATTTCGGACCTCTACTTACGAAGAGGGAAGGCAGCTGTATATCAGGGTGTAAACCTTCTGAGAATAAACACAGCTGGAGCTTGTTAAGGTAATTACACAGGGAAAAGGATAATGTACTGGGAACTCCTCAGAAGATTCTGATTTGTGGTGAGGGGAGAGAGATAAAACCTCATTTAGGAACGACATGAACATGCTGCGTAGGTAGCTGTTTATCAGTAAATATCTTCACTGAGATTAAGAAAAGCAGTAGCTTAATAAATTAAGTACTTCCTGGTATGGTTACTGTACTGGTAACTCCCCAAAAGAGTCTGGATTGTGGTGAGGGAACAGAGAAAAAAGCTCATTTAGGACCTGCACTTACGAAGGGGGTAGGCAGCTGTATATCAGGGAGTATCCCTTCTGAGAATAAAAACAGGTGGAGCTTGTTTAGGTAATTACTCAAGTTAAAGGATAATGTACTGGGATCTTCTCAGAAGAATCTGATTTGTGTTGAGGGGAGAGAGATAAAAGCTCACTTAGAAACGACATGAAAATGCTGCATATGTAGCTGTTTATCAGTAAATATCTCCACTGAGATTAAGAAAAGCAGTAGCTTAATAAATTAAGTACTTCCTGGTATGGTTACTGTACTTGTAACTCCCCCAAAGAATCTTTATTGTGGGCAGGGAACAGAGAAAAAAGCTCAGTTAGGACCTGCAGTTACGAAGGGGGTAGGCAGGTGCATATCAGGGACTATCCCTTCTGACAACAAAAACAGCTGGAGCTTGTTAAGGTAATTACACAGGAGATAGGATAATGTACTGGGAACTCCTGAGAAGAATCTGATTTGTGGTTAGGGGAGAGAGATAAAAGCTCATTTAGGAACGACATGAACATGCTGCGTAGGTAGCTGTTTATCAGTAAATATCTCCACTGAGATTGAGAAAAGCAGAAGCTTAATAAATTAAGTACTTCATGGTATGGTTACTGTACTGGTAACTCCCCAAAGGAATCTGGATTTTGGTGAGGGAACAGAGAAAAAAGCTCATTTAGGACCTGCACTTACGAAGGGGGTAAGCAGCTGTATATCAGGGAGTAAACCTTCTGAGAATAAAAACAGCTGGAGCTTGTTGAGGTAATTACACAGGGGAAAGGATAATGTACTGGGAACTCCTCAGAAGAATCTGATTTGTGGTGAGGGGAGAGAGATAAAAGCTTATTTAGGAACGACATGAACATGCTGCGTAGATAGATGTTTATCAGTAAATATCTCCACTGAGATTAAGAAAAGCAGTAGCTTAATAAATTAAGGACTTCCTGATATGGTTACTGTACTGGTAACTCCCCAAAAGAATCTGGATTGTGGTGAGGGAACAGAGAAAAAAGGTCATTTAGGACCTGCACTTACGAAGGGTTTAGACAGCTGTATATCAGAGAGTAAACCTTCTGGGAGTAAAAACACCTGGACCTTGTTAAGATTACAACACAGGGGAAAGGAATATGTACTGGGAATTCCTCAGAAGAATCTGATTTGTGGTGAGGGGAGAGAGATAAAAGCTCATTTAGGAACGACATGAACATGCTGCATAGGTATCTGTTTATCAGTAAAAATCTCCACTGAGATTAAGAAAAGCAGTAGCTTAATAAATTAAGTACTTCCTGGTATGGTTACTGTACTGGTAACTCCACAAAAGAATCTGGATTGTGGTGAGGGAACAGAGAAAAAAGCTCATTTATGACGAGCACTTAAGAAGGGGGTAGGCAGCTTTATATCAGGGAGTAAACCTTCAAGAATAAAAACAGCTGGAGCTTGTTAAGGTAATTACAAAGGGGAAAGGATAATATACTGGGAACTCCTCAGAAGAATCTGATTTGTGGTGAGGGGAGAGAGATAAAAGCTCATTTAGGAACGACATGAACATGCTGCGTAGGTAGCTTTTTATCAATAAATATCTCCACTGAGTTTAAGGAAAGCAGTAGCTTAATAAATGAAGTACATCCTGGTATGGTTACTGTACTGGGAACTCCTCAGAAGAATTTGATTTGTGGTGAGGGGAGAGAGATAAAAGCTCATTTAGGAACGACATGAACATGCAGCGTAGGTAACTGTTTATCAGTAAATATCTCCATTGAGATTAAGAAAAGCAGTAGCTTAATAAATTTAGTACTTCCTGGTATGGTTACTGTACAGGTAACTCCCCAAATGAATCTGGATTGTGGTGAGGGAACAGAGAAAAAGCTCATTTAGGACCTGCACTTACGAAGGGGGTATAGAGCTGTATATCAAGGAGTATAACTTCTGAGAAGAAAAACAGCTGGAGTTTTTTAAGGTAATTACACAGGGGAAAGGATAATGTACTGGGAACTCCTCAGAAGAATCTGATTTGTGGTGAGGGGAGAGAGAAAAAAGCTCATTTAGGAACGACATGAACATGCTGCATACGTAGCTGTTTATCAGTAAATATCTCCACTGAGATTAAGAAAAGCAGTAGCGTAATAAATTAAGTACTTCCTGTTATGGTTACTGCACTGGTAACTCCCCAAAAGAATCTGTATTGTGGTGAGGGAACAGAGGAAAAAGCTCATTTTGGACCTGCACTTACAAAGGGGGTAGGCAGTATGGTTACTGTACTGGTAACTCCCCAAAAGAATCTGTATTGTGGTGAGGGAACAGAGGAGAAAGCTCATTTTGGACCTGCACTTACGAAGGGGGTAGGCAGCTGTATATCAGGGAGTAAACCTTCTGAGAATAAAAACAGCTGGAACTTGTTAAGGTAATTACACAGGGGAAAGGATAATGGACTGAGAATTCCTCAGAAGAATCTGATTTGTGGTGAGGGGAGAGAGATAAAAGCTCATTTAAGAACGACATGAACATGCTGCATAGGTAGCTGTTTATCAGTAAATATCTCCACTGAGATTAAGAAAAGCAGTAGCTTAATAAATTAAGGACTTCCTGGTATGGTTACTGTACTGGTAACTCCCCAAAAGAATCTGGATTGTGGTGAGGGAACAGAGAAAAAAGCTCATTTAGGACCTGCACTTACGACGGGGTTAGGCAGCTGAATATCAGGGATTATCCCTTCTGAGAATAAAAACAGCCTGAGCTTGTTAAAGTAATTACACAGTGGAAAGGATAATGTACTGGGAACTCCTCAGAAGAATCTGATTCGTGGTGAGGGCAGAGAGATAAAAGCTCATTTAGGAACGACATGAACATGCTGCATAGGTAGCTGTTTATCAGTAAATATCTCCACTGAGATTAAGAAAAGCAGTAGCTTAATAAACTAAGTACTTCCTCGTATGGTTACTGTACTGGTAACTTCCCAAAAGAATCTGTATTGTGGTGAGGGAACAGAGAAAAAAGCTCATTTAGGACCTGCACTTACGAAGGGGGTAGGCAGCTGTATATCAGGGAGTAAACCTTCTGAGAATAAAAACAGCTGGAGATTGTTAAGGTAATTACACAGGGGAAAGGATAATGTACTGGGAACTCCTCAGAAGAATCTGATTTGTGGTGAGGGTAGAGAGATAAAAGCTCACTTAGGACCGACATGAACATGCTGCGTCTGTAGCTGTTTATCAGTAAATGTATCCACTGAGTTTAAGAAAAGCGGTAGCTTAATAAATTAAGTACTTCCTTGTATGGTTAATGTAGTGGTAACTCCCCAAAATAATCTGGATTGTGGTGAGGGAACACAGAAAAAAGCTCATTTAAGACCTGCACTTTCGAAGGGGGTAGGCAGCTGAATATCAGGGAGTATGCCTTCTGAGAATAAAACCAGCTAGAGCTTGTTAAGGTAATTACACAGGGGAAAGGATAATGTACTGGGAACTCCTCAGAAGAATCGGAATTGTGGTGAGGGGAGAGAGACAAAAGCTCAATTATGAAGGACATGAACATGCTGCATAGATAGCTGTTTATCAGTAAATATCTCCACTGAGATTAAGAAAATCAGTAGCTTAATAAATTAAATACTTTCTGGTATGGTTACTGTACTTGTAACTCTCCAAAAGAATGTGGATTGTGGTGAGGGAACAGAGAATAAAGCTCATTTATGACCAGCACTTACGACGAGGGGAGGCAGCTGTATATCAGGGAGTAAACCTTCTGAGAATAAAAACAGCTGGAGCATGATAAGGTAATTACACAGGGGAAAGGATAATGTACTGGGAACTCCTCAGAAGAATCTGATTTGTGGTGAGGGGAGAGAGAAAAAAGCTCATTAGGAACGACATGAACATGCTGCGTAGGTAGCTGTTTATCCGTAAATATTTCCACTGAGATTAAGAAAAGCAGTAGCTTAATAAATTAAGTACTTCCTGGTATGGTTACTGTACTGGTAACTCCCCAAAAGAATGTGGATTGTGGTGAGGGAACAGAGAATAAAGCTCATTTATGACCTGCACTTACAAAGGGGGTAGGCAGGTGTATATCAGGGAGTAAACCTTCTGAGAATAAAAAAAGCTGGAGCTTGTTAAGGTAATTACACAGGGGAAAGGATAATGTACTGGGAACTCCTCAGAAGAATCTGATTTGTGGTGAGGAGAGAAATAAAAGCTCATTTAGGTACGACATGAACATGCTGCGTAGGTAGCTGTTTATCAGTAAATATCTCCACTGAGATTAAGAAAAGCAGTAGTTTAATAAATTAAGTACTTCCTGGTATGCTTACTGTACTGGTAATTCCCCAAAAGAATCTGGATTGTGGTGAGGGAACAGAGAAAAAAGCTCATTTAGGACCTACACTTACGAAGGGGGTAGGCAGCTGTATATCAGGGAGTATCCCTTCTGAGAATAAAAACAGCTGGAGCATGATAAGGTAATTACACAGGGAAAAGGACAATGTACTGGGAACTCCTCAGAAGAATCTGATTTGTAGTGAGGGGAGAGAGAAAAAATCTCATTATGAACGACATGAAAATGCTGCTAGGTAGCTATTTATCAGTAAATATCTCCACTGAGATTAAGAAAAGCAGTAGCTTAATAAATTAAGTACTTCCTGGTATGGTTACTGTATTGGTAACTCAAAAAAAGAATCTGGATTGTGGTGAGGGAACAGAGAAAAAAGCTCATTTAGGACCTGCACTTACCAAGGGGGTAGGCAGCTGTATTTCAATGAGTAAACCTTCTGAGAATAAAAACAGCTGGACCTTGTTAAGGTAATTACACAGGGGAAAGGATAATGTACTGGGAACTCCTCAGAAGAATATGATTTGTGGTGAGGGGAGAGAGGTAAAGCTCATTTAGGAACGACAGGATAATGCTGCATAGGTAGTTGTTTATCAGTAAATATCTCCACTGAGATTAGGAAAAGCAGTATCTTAATAAATTAAGTACTTCCTGGTATGGTTACTTTACTGGTAACTCCCAAAAGAATCTGGATTGTGGTGAGGGAACAGAGAAAAAAGCACATTTAGGACCAGCACTTACGAAGGGGGTAGGCAGCTGTGTATCAGGGAGTAAACCTTCTGAGAATAAAAACAGCTGGAGCTTGTTAAGGTAATTGCACAGGGGAAAGGATAATATACTGGGAACTCCTCAGAAGAATCTGATTTGTATTGAGGGGAGAGAGATAAAAGCTCATATAGGATCGACATGAACATGCAGCGTAGGTAGCTGTTTATCAGTAAATATCTCCACTGAGATTATGAAAAGCAGTAGCTTAATAAATTAAGTACATCCTGGTATGGTTACTATACTGGAAACTCCCCCAAAGAGTCTGGATTGTGGTGAGGAACAGAGAAAAAAGCTCATTTAGGACCTGCACTTACGAATGGATTAGGCAGCTGTATATCAGGGAGTAAACATTCTGAGAAAAAAAAACAGCTGGAGCTTGTTAAGGTAATTACACAGGGGAAAGGATAATGTACTTGGAACTCCTCAGAAGAATCTGATTTGTGGTGAGGGGAGAGAGATAAAAGCTCATTTAGGACCTGCACTTACGAAGGGGATAGGCAGCTGTATATCAGGGAGTATCCCTTCTGAGAATAAAAACAGCTGGAGCTTGTTAAGGTAATTACACAGAGGAAAGGATAATGTACTGGGAACTCCTCAGAAGAATCTGATTTGTGGTGAGGGGAGAGAGATAAAAGCTCATTTAGGAACGACATGAAGATGCTTCGTAGGTATCTGTTTATCAGTAAATATCTCCACTGAGATTAAGAAAAGCAGTAGCTTAATAAATTAAGTACTTCCTGGTATGGTTACTGTACTGGTAACTCCCCAAAAGAATCTGGATTGTGGTGAGGGAACAGAGAAAAAAGCTCATTTAGGACCTGCACTTACGAAGGGGGTAGGCAGCTGTATATCAGGGAGTATCCATTCTGAGAATAAAAACAGCTGGAGCTTGTTAAAGTAATTACACAGGGGAAAGGATAATGTACTGAGAACTCCTCAGAAGAATCTGATTTGTGATGAGGGGAGAGAGATAAAAGCTCATTTAGGAACGACATGAACATGCTGCATAAGTAGCTCTTTATCAGTAAATATCTCCACTGAGATTAAGAAAAGCAGTAACTTAATAAATTAAGTACTTCCAGGTATGGCTACTCTACTGGTAACTCCCCAAAAGAATCTGGATTGTGGTGTGGGAACAGAGAAAAAAGCTCATTTAGGACATGCACTTACGAAGGGGGTAGGCAGCTGTATATCAGGGAGAAAACCTTCTGAGAATAAAAACAGCTGGAGCTTGTTAAGGTAATTACACAGGGGAAAGGATAATGTACTGGGAACTCCTCAGAAGAATCTGATTTGTGGTGAGGGGAGAGAGATAAAAGCTCATTTAGGAACGGCATGAACATGCTTTTTAAGTAGCTGTTTATCAGCAAATATCTCCACTGAGATTAAGAAAAGCAGTAGCTTAATAAATTAAGTACTTCCTGGTATGGTTACTGTACTGGTAACTCCCCAAAAGAATCTGGATTGTGGTGAGGGAACAGAGAAAAAAGCTCATTTAGGACCTGCACTTATGAAGGGGGTAGGCATCTGTATATGAGGGAGTAAACCTTCTGGGAATAAAAACAGCTGGAGCTTGTTAAGAAAATTACATAGGGGAAAGGATAATGTACTGGGAACTCCTCAGAAGAATCTGATTGGTGGTGAGGGGAGATAGATAAAAGCTCACTTAGGAACGACATGAAAATGCTGCATAGGTAGCTGTTTATAAGTAAATATCTCCACTGAGATTAAGAAAAGCAGTAGTTAATCAATTAAGTACTTCCTGGTATGGTTACTGTACTGGTAACTCCCCAAAAGAATCTGGATTGTGGTGAGGGAACAGACAAAAAAGCTCATTTAGGACCTGCACTTACCAAGGGGGTAGGCAGCTGTATATCAGGATGTAAACCTTCTGAGAATAAAAACAGCTGGAGCTTGTAAAGGTAATTACAGAGGGGAAAGGATAATGTACTGGGAACTCCTCAGAAGAATCTGATTTGTGGTGAGGGTAGAGAGATAAAAGCTCACTTAGGACCGACATGAACATGCTGCGTCTGTAGCTGTTTATCAGTAAATGTATCCACTGAGATTAAGAAAAGCGGTAGCTTAATAAATGAAGTACTTCCTTGTATGGTTAATGTACTGGTAACTCCCCAAAATAATCTGGATTGTGGTGAGGGAACAGAGAAAAAAGCTCATTTAAGACCTGCACTTTCGAAGGGGGTAGGCAGCTGAATATCAGGGAGTATGCCTTCTGAGAATAAAACCAGCTAGAGCTTGTTAAGGTAATTACACAGGGGAAAGGATAATGTACTGGGAACTCCTCAGAAGAATCGGAATTGTGGTGAGGGGAGAGAGACAAAAGCTCAATTAGGAAGGACATGAACATGCTGCATAGATAGCTGTTTATCAGTAAATATCTCCACTGAGATTAAGAAAATCAGTAGCTTAATAAATTAAATACTTTCTGGTATGGTTACTGTACTGGTAACTCCCCAAAAGAATCTGGATTGTGGTGAGGGAACAGAGAATAAAGCTCATTTATGACCAGCACTTACGACGAGGGGAGGCAGCTGTATATCAGGGAGTAAACCTTCTGAGAATAAAAACAGCTGGAGCATGATAAGGTAATTACACAGGGGAAAGGATAATGTACTGGGAACTCCTCAGAAGAATCTGTTTTGTGGTGAGGGGAGAGAGAAAAAAGCTCATTTAGGAACGACATGAACATGCTGCGTAGGTAGCTGTTTATCCGTAAATATTTCCACTGAGATTAAGAAAAGCAGTAGCTTAATAAATTAAGTACTTCCTGGTATGGTTACTGTACTGATAACTCCCCAAAAGAATGTGGATTGTGGTGAGGGAACAGAGAATAAAGCTCATTTATGACCTGCACTTACGAAGGGGGTAGGCAGGTGTATATCAGGGAGTAAACCTTCTGAGAATAAAAAAAGCTGGAGCTTGGTAAGGTAATTACACAGGGGAAAGGATAATGTACTGGGAACTCCTCAGAAGAATCTGATTTGTGGTGAGGAGAGAGATAAACTCATTTAGGAACGACATGAACATGCTGCGTAGGTAGCTGTTTATCAGTAAATATCTCCACTGAGATTAAGAAAAGCAGTAGTTTAATAAATTAAGTACTTCCTGGTATGCTTACTGTACTGGTAATTCCCCAAAAGAATCTGGATTGTGGTGAGGGAACAGAGAAAAAAGCTCAATTAAGACCTACACTTACGAAGGGGGTAGGCAGCTGTATATCAGGGAGTATCCCTTCTGAGAATAAAAACAGCTGGAGCTTGTTAAAGAAATTACACAGGGAAAAGGATAATGTACTGGGAACTCCTCAGAAGAATCTGATTTGCAGTGAGGGGAGAGAGAAAAAATCTCATTATGAACGACATGAAAATGCTGCTAGGTAGCTATTTATCAGTAAATATCTCCACTGAGATTAAGAAAAGCAGTAGCTTAATAAATTAAGTACTTCCTGGTATGGTTACTGTATTGGTAACTCAAAAAAAAAATCTGGATTGTGGTGAGGGAACAGAGAAAAAAGCTCATTTAGGACCTGCACTTACCAAGGGGGTAGGCAGCTGTATTTCAATGACTAAACCTTCTGAGAATAAAAACAGCTGGACCTTGTTAAGGTAATTACACAGGGGAAAGGATAATGTACTGGGAACTCCTCAGAAGAGTATGATTTGTGGTGAGGGGAGAGAGGTAAAGCTCATTTAGGAACGACAGGATAATGCTGCATAGGTAGTTGTTTATCAGTAAATATCTCCACTGAGATTAGGAAAAGCAGTATCTTAATAAATTAAGTACTTCCTGGTATGGTTACTTTACTGGTAACTCCCAAAAGAATCTGGATTGTGGTGAGGGAACAGAGAAAAAAGCACATTTAGGACCAGCACTTACGAAGGAGGTAGGCAGCTGTGTATCAGGGAGTAAACCTTCTGAGAATAAAAACAGCTGGAGCTTGTTAAGGTAATTGCACAGGGGAAAGGATAATATACTGGGAACTCCTCAGAAGAATCTGATTTGTATTGAGGGGAGAGAGATAAAAGCTCATATAGGATCGACATGAACATGCAGCGTAGGTAGCTGTTTATCAGTAAATATCTCCACTGAGATTATGAAAAGCAGTAGCTTAATAAATTAAGTACATCCTGGTATGGTTACTATACTGGAAACTCCCCCAAAGAATCTGGATTGTGGTGAGGAACAGAGAAAAAAGCTCATTTAGGACCTGCACTTACGAATGGATTAGGCAGCTGTATATCAGGGAGTAAACATTCTGAGAAAAAAAAACAGCTGGAGCTTGTTAAGGTAATTACACAGGGGAAAGGATAATGTACTTGGAACTCCTCAGAAGAATCTGATTTGTGGTGAGTGGAGAGAGATAAAAACTCATTTAGGACCTGCACTTACGAAGGGGATAGGCAGCTGTATATCAGGGAGTATCCCTTCTGAGAATAAAAACAGCTGGAGCTTGTTAAGGTAATTACACAGAGGAAAGGATAATGTACTGGGAACTCCTCAGAAGAATCTGATTTGTGGTGAGGGGAGAGAGATAAAAGCTCATTTAGGAACGACATGAAGATGCTTCGTAGGTATCTGTTTATCAGTAAATATCTCCACTGAGATTAAGAAAAGCAGTAGCTTAATAAATTAAGTACTTCCTGGTATGGTTACTGTACTGGTAACTCCCCAAAAGAATCTGGATTGTGGTGAGGGAACAGAGAAAAAAGCTCATTTAGGACCTGCACTTACGAAGGGGGTAGGCAGCTGTATATCAGGGAGTATCCATTCTGAGAATAAAAACAGCTGGAGCTTGTTAAAGTAATTACACAGGGGAAAGGATAATGTACTGGGAACTCCTCAGAAGAATCTGATTTGTGGTGAGGGGAGAGAGATAAAAGCTCATTTAGGACCTGCACTTACGAAGGGGATAGGCAGCTGTATATCAGGGAGAATCCCTTCTGAGAATAAAAACAGCTGGAGCTTGTTAAGGTAATTACACAGAGGAAAGGATAATGTACTGGGAACTCCTCAGAAGAATCTGATTTGTGGTGAGGGGAGAGAGATAAAAGCTCATTTAGGAACGACATGAAGATGCTTCGTAGGTATCTGTTTATCAGTAAATATCTCCACTGAGATTAAGAAAAGCAGTAGCTTATTAAATTAAGTACTTCCTGGTATGGTTACTGTACTGGTAACTCCCCAAAAGAATCTGGATTGTGGTGAGGGAACAGAGAAAAAAGCTCATTTAGGACCTGCACTTACGAAGGGGGTAGGCAGCTGTATATCAGGGAGTATCCAGTCTGAGAATAAAAACAGCTGGAGCTTGTTAAAGTAATTACACAGGGGAAAGGATAATGTACTGAGAACTCCTCAGAAGAATCTGATTTGTGATGAGGGGAGAGAGATAAAAGCTCATTTAGGAACGACATGAACATGCTGCATAAGTAGCTCTTTATCAGTAAATATCTCCACTGAGATTAAGAAAAGCAGTAACTTAATAAATTAAGTACTTCCAGGTATGGCTACTCTACTGGTAACTCCCCAAAAGAATCTGGATTGTGGTGAGGGAACAGAGAAAAAAGCTCATTTAGGACATGCACTTACGAAGGGGGTAGGCAGCTGTATATCAGGGAGAAAACCTTCTGAGAATAAAAACAGCTGGAGCTTGTTAAGGTAATTACACAGGGAAAAGGATAATGTACTGGGAACTCCTCAGAAGAATCTGATTTGTGGTGAGGGGAGAGAGATAAAAGCTCATTTAGGAACGGCATGAACATGCTGTGTAAGTAGCTGTTTATCAGCAAATATCTCCACTGAGATTAAGAAAAGCAGTAGCTTAATAAATTAAGTACTTCCTGGTATGGTTACTGTACTGGAAACTCCCCAAAAGAATCTGGATTGTGGTGAGGGAACAGAGAAAAAAGCTCATTTAGGACCTGCACTTATGAAGGGGGTAGGCATCTGTATATGAGGGAGTAAACCTTCTGGGAATAAAAACAGCTGGAGCTTGTTAAGAAAATTACACAGGGGAAAGGATAATGTACTGGGAACTCCTCAGAAGAATCTGATTGGTGGTGAGGGGAGATAGATAAAAGCTCACTTAGGAACGACATGAAAATGCTGCATAGGTAGCTGTTTATAAGTAAATATCTCCACTGAGATTAAGAAAAGCAGTAGTTAATCAATTAAGTACTTCCTGGTATGGTTACTGTACTGGTAACTCCGCAAAAGAATCTGGATTGTGGTGAGGGAACAGAGAATAAAGCTCATTTATGACCAGCACTTACGACGAGGGGAGGCAGCTGTATATCAGGGAGTAAACCTTCTGAGAATAAAAACAGCTGGAGCATGATAAGGTAATTACACAGGGGAAAGGATAATGTACTGGGAACTCCTCAGAAGAATCTGATTTGTGGTGAGGGGAGAGAGAAAATAGCTCATTTAGGAACGACATGAACATGCTGCGTAGGTAGCTGTTTATCCGTAAATATTTCCACTGAGATTAAGAAAAGCAGTAGCTTAATAAATTAAGTACTTCCTGGTATGGTTACTGTACTGGTAACTCCCCAAAAGAATGTGGATTGTGGTGAGGGAACAGAGAATAAAGCTCATTTATGACCTGCACTTACGAAGGGGGTAGGCAGGTGTATATCAGGGAGTAAACCTTCTGAGAATAAAAAAAGCTGGAGCTTGTTAAGGTAATTACACAGGGGAAAGGATAATGTACTGGGAACTCCTCAGAAGAATCTGATTTGTGGTGAGGAGAGAGATAAAAGCTCATTTAGGAACGACATGAACATGCTGCGTAGGTAGCTGTTTATCAGTAAATATCTCCACTGAGATTAAGAAAAGCAGTAGTTTAATAAATTAAGTACTTCCTGGTATGCTTACTGTACTGGTAATTCCCCAAAAGAATCTGGATTGTGGTGAGGGAACAGAGAAAAAAGCTCATTTAGGACCTACACTTACGAAAGGGGTAGGCAGCTGTATATCAGGGAGTATCCCTTCTGAGAATAAAAACAGCTGGAGTTTGTTAAAGAAATTACACAGGGAAAAGGATAATGTACTGGGAACTCCTCAGAAGAATCTGATTTGTAGTGAGGGGAGAAAGAAAAAATCTCATTATGAACGACATGAAAATGCTGCTAGGTAGCTATTTATCAGTAAATATCTCCACTGAGATTAAGAAAAGCAGTAGCTTAATAAATTAAGTACTTCCTGGTATGGTTACTGTATTGGTAACTCAAAAAAAGAATCTGGATTGTGGTGAGGGAACAGAGAAAAAAGCTCATTTAGGACCTGCACTTACCAAGGGGGTAGGCAGCTGTATTTCAATGAGTAAACCTTCTGAGAATAAAAACAGCTGGACCTTGTTAAGGTAATTACACAGGGGAAAGGATAATGTACTGGGAACTCCTCAGAAGAATATGATTTGTGGTGAGGGGAGAGAGGTAAAGCTCATTTAGGAACGACAGGATAATGCTGCATAGGTAGTTGTTTATCAGTAAATATCTCCACTGAGATTAGGAAAAGCAGTATCTTAATAAATTAAGTACTTCCTGGTATGGTTACTTTACTGGTAACTCCCAAAAGAATCTGGATTGTGGTGAGGGAACAGAGAAAAAAGCACATTTAGGACCAGCACTTACGAAGGGGGTAGGCAGCTGTGTATCAGGGAGTAAACCTTCTGAGAATAAAAACAGCTGGAGCTTGTTAAGGTAATTGCACAGGGGAAAGGTTAATATACTGGGAACTCCTCAGAAGAATCTGATTTGTATTGAGGGGAGAGAGATAAAAGCTCATATAGGATCGACATGAACATGCAGCGTAGGTAGCTGTTTATCAGTAAATATCTCCACTGAGATTATGAAAAGCAATAGCTTAATAAATTAAGTACTTCCTGGTATGGTTACTGTACTGGTAACTCCCCAAAAGGATCTGGATTGTGGTGAGGGAACAGAGAAAAAAGCTCATTTAGGACCTGCACTTATGAAGGGGGTAGGCATCTGTATATGAGGGAGTAAACCTTCTGGGAATAAAAACAGCTGGAGCTTGTTAAGAAAATTACACAGGGGAAAGGATAATGTACTGGGAACTCCTCAGAAGAATCTGATTGGTGGTGAGGGGAGATAGATAAAAGCTCACTTAGGAACGACATGAAAATGCTGCATAGTTAGCTGTTTATAAGTAAATATCTCCACTGAGATTAAGAAAAGCAGTAGTTAATCAATTAAGTACTTCCTGGTATGGTTACTGTACTGGTAACTCCCCAAAAGAATCTGGATTGTGGTGAGGGAACAGAGAAAAAAGCTCATTTAAGACCTGCACTTACCAAGGGGGTAGGCAGCTGTATATCAGGGTGTAAACCTTCTGAGAATAAAAACAGCTGGAGCTTGTAAAGGTAATTACACAGGGGAAAGGATAATGTACTGGGAACTCCTCAGAAGAATCTGATTTGTGGTGAGGGTAGAGAGATAAAAGCTCACTTAGGACCGACATGAACATGCTGCGTCTGTAGCTGTTTATCAGTAAATGTATCCACTGAGATTAAGAAAAGCGGTAGCTTAATAAATTAAGTACTTCCTTGTATGGTTAATGTACTGGTAACTCCCCAAAATAATCTGGATTGTGGTGAGGGAACAGAGAAAAAAGCTCATTTAAGACCTGCACTTTCGAAGGGGGTAGGCAGCTGAATATCAGGGAGTATGCCTTCTGAGAATAAAACCAGCTAGAGCTTGTTAAGGTAATTACACAGGGGAAAGGATAATGTACTGGGAACTCCTCAGAAGAATCGGAATTGTGGTGAGGGGAGAGAGACAAAAGCTCAATTAGGAAGGACATGAACATGCTGCATAGATAGCTGTTTATCAGTAAATATCTCCACTGAGATTAAGAAAATCAGTAGCTTAATAAATTAAATACTTTCTGGTATGGTTACTGTACTTGTAACTCTCCAAAAGAATCTGGATTGTGGTGAGGGAACAGAGAATAAAGCTCATTTATGACCAGCACTTACGACGAGGGGAGGCAGCTGTATATCAGGGAGTAAACCTTCTGAGAATAAAAACAGCTGGAGCATGATAAGGTAATTACACAGGGGAAAGGATAATGTACTGGGAACTCCTCAGAAGAATCTGATTTGTGGTGAGGGGAGAGAGAAAAAAGCTCATTTAGGAACGACATGAACATGCTGCGTAGGTAGCTGTTTATCCGTAAATATTTCCACTGAGATTAAGAAAAGCAGTAGCTTAATAAATTAAGTACTTCCTGGTATGGTTACTGTACTGGTAACTCCCCAAAAGAATGTGGATTGTGGTGAGGGAACAGAGAATAAAGCTCATTTATGACCTGCACTTACGAAGGGGGTAGGCAGGTGTATATCAGGGAGTAAACCTTCTGAGAATAAAAAAAGCTGGAGCTTGTTAAGGTAATTACACAGGGGAAAGGATAATGTACTGGGAACTCCTCAGAAGAATCTGATTTGTGGTGAGGAGAGAGATAAAAGCTCATTTAGGAACGACATGAACATGCTGCGTAGGTAGCTGTTTATCAGTAAATATCTCCACTGAGATTAAGAAAAGCAGTAGTTTAATAAATTAAGTACTTCCTGGTATGCTTACTGTACTGGTAATTCCCTAAAAGAATCTGGATTGTGGTGAGGGAACAGAGAAAAAAGCTCATTTAGGACCTACACTTACGAAGGGGGTAGGCAGCTGTATATCAGGGAGTATCCCTTCTGAGAATAAAAACAGCTGGAGCTTGTTAAAGAAATTACGCAGGGAAAAGGATAATGTACTGGGAACTCCTCAGAAGAATCTGATTTGTAGTGAGGGGAGAGAGAAAAAATCTCATTATGAACGACATGAAAATGCTGCTAGGTAGCTATTTATCAGTAAATATCTCCACTGAGATTAAGAAAAGCAGTAGCTTAATAAATTAAGTACTTCCTGGTATGGTAACTGTATTGGTAACTCAAAAAAAGAATCTGGATTGTGGTGAGGGAACAGAGAAAAAAGGTCATTTAGGACCTGCACTTACCAAGGGGGTAGGCAGCTGTATTTCAATGAGTAAACCTTCTGAGAATAAAAACAGCTGGACCTTGTTAAGGTAATTACACAGGGGAAAGGATAATGTACTGGGAACTCCTCAGAAGAATATGATTTGTGGTGAGGGGAGAGAGGTAAAGCTCATTTAGGAACGACAGGATAATGCTGCATAGGTAGTTGTTTATCAGTAAATATCTCCACTGAGATTAGGAAAAGCAGTATCTTAATAAATTAAGTACTTCCTGTTATGGTTTCTTTACTGGTAACTCCCAAAAGAATCTGGATTGTGGTGAGGGAACAGAGAAAAAAGCACATTTAGGACCAGCACTTACGAAGGGGGTAGGCAGCTGTGTATCAGGGAGTAAACCTTCTGAGAATAAAAACAGCTGGAGCTTGTTAAGGTAATTGCACAGGGGAAAGGATAATATACTGGGAACTCCTCAGAAGAATCTGATTTGTATTGAGGGGAGAGAGATAAAAGCTCATATAGAATCGACATGAACATGCAGCGTAGGTAGCTGTTTATCAGTAAATATCTCCACTGAGATTATGAAAAGCAGTAGCTTAATAAATTAAGTACATCCTGGTATGGTTACTATACTGGAAACTCCCCCAAAGAATCTGGATTGTGGTGAGGAACAGAGAAAAAAGCTCATTTAGGACCTGCACTTACGAATGGATTAGGCAGCTGTATATCAGGGAGTAAACATTCTGAGAAAAAAAAACAGCTGGAGCTTGTTAAGGTAATTACACAGGGGAAAGGATAATGTACTGGGAACTCCTCAGAAGAATCTGATTTGTGGTGAGGGGAGAGAGATAAAAGCTCATTTAGGAACGACATGAAGATGCTTCGTAGGTATCTGTTTATCAGTAAATATCTCCACTGAGATTAAGAAAAGTAGTAGCTTAATAAAGTAAGTACTTCCTGGTATGGTTACTGTACTGGTAACTCCCCAAAAGAATCTGGATTGTGGTGAGGGAACAGAGAAAAAAGCTCATTTAGGACCTGCACTTACGAAGGGGGTAGGCAGCTGTATATCAGGGAGTATCCATTCTGAGAATAAAAACAGCTCGAGCTTGTTAAAGTAATTACACAGGGGAAAGGATAATGTACTGAGAACTCCTCAGAAGAATCTGATTTGTGATGAGGGGAGAGAGATAAAAGCTCATTTAGGAACGACATGAACATGCTGCATAAGTAGCTCTTTATCAGTAAATATCTCCACTGAGATTAAGAAAAGCAGTAACTTAATAAATTAAGTACTTCCAGGTATGGCTACTCTACTGGTAACTCCCCAAAAGAATCTGGATTGTGGTGTGGGAACAGAGAAAAAAGCTCATTTAGGACATGCACTTACGAAGGGGGTAGGCAGCTGTATATCAGGGAGAAAACCTTCTGAGAATAAAAACAGCTGGAGCTTGTTAAGGTAATTACACAGGGGAAAGGATAATGTACTGGGAACTCCTCAGAAGAATCTGATTGGTGGTGAGGGGAGATAGATAAAAGCTCACTTAGGAACGACATGAAAATGCTGCATAGGTAGCTGTTTATAAGTAAATATCTCCACTGAGATTAAGAAAAGCAGTAGTTAATCAATTAAGTACTTCCTGGTATGGTTACTGTACTGGTAACTCCCCAAAAGAATCTGGATTGTGGTGAGGGAACAGAGAAAAAAGCTCATTTAGGACCTGCACTTACCAAGGGGGTAGGCAGCTGTATATCAGGGTGTAAACCTTCTGAGAATAAAAACAGCTGGAGCTTGTAAAGGTAATTACACAGGGGAAAGGATAATGTACTGGGAACTCCTCAGAAGAATCTGATTTGTGGTGAGGGGAGAGAGATAAAAGCTCATTTAGGAACGACATGAACATGCTGCGTAGGTAGCTGTTTATCAGTAAATATCTCCACTGAGATTAGGAAAAGCAGTAGCTTAATAAATTAAGTACTTCCTGGTTTGGTTACTTTACTGGTAACTCCCAAAAAGTATCTGG
This sequence comes from Perognathus longimembris pacificus, assembly GCF_023159225.1. Classification (NCBI taxonomy): domain Eukaryota; kingdom Metazoa; phylum Chordata; class Mammalia; order Rodentia; family Heteromyidae; genus Perognathus; species Perognathus longimembris. Next base: position 13,367 of record NW_025961710.1, on the reverse strand, counting down.
ATTGTGGTGAGGGAACAGAGAAAAAACTCATTTAGGACCTGCACTTTTGAAGGGGTTAGGCAGCAGTATATCAGGGAGTATACTTCTGAGAATAAAAGCAGCTGGAGCTTGTTACGGTAATTACACAGGGGAAAGGATAATGTACTGGGAACTCCTCAGAAGAATCTGATTTGTGGTGACGGGAGAGAGATAAAACCTCATTTAGGAACGACATGAACATGCTGCATAGGTAGCTGTTTATTCAGTAAATATCTCCACTGAGATTAATAAAAGCAGTAGCTTAATAAATTATGTACTTCCTGGTATGGTTACTCTACTCATAACTCCACAAAAGAATCTGGATTGTGGTGTGGGATCAGAGAAAAAAGCTCATTTCGGACCTGCACTTAAGAGGGGGTAGGCAGGTGTATATCAGGGAGAAAACCTTCTGAGAATAAAAACAGCTGGAGTTTGTTAAGGTAATTAACCAGGGGAAAGGATAATTTACTGGGAACTCCTCAGAAGAGTCTGACTTGTGGTGAGAGGAGAGAGATTATAGCTCATTTAGGAACGGCATGAACATGCTGCGTATGTAGCTGTTTATCAGTAAATATATCCACTGAGATTAAGAAAAGCAGTAGCTTAATAAATTAAGTACTACCTGGTATGGTTACTGTACTGGTAACTCCCCAAAGAATCTGGATTGTGGTGAGGGAACAGAGAAAAAAGCTCATTTACGACCTGCACATACGAAGCGTGTAGGCAGTTGTATATCAGGGAGTATCCCTTCTGAGAATAAAAACAGCTGGAGCTTGTTAATGTAATTACCCAGAGGATAGGATAATGTACTGGGAACTACTCAGAAGAATCTGATTTGTGGTGAGTGGAGAGAGACAAAAGCTCATTTAGGAACGTTATGAAAATGCTGCATAGGTAGCTGTTGATCAGTAAATATCTCCACTGGGATTAAGAAAAGCAGTAGCTTAGTAAATTAAGTACTTCCTGGTATTGTTACTCTACTGGTAACTCCCCTGAAGAATCTGGATTGTGGTGAGGGGACAGAGAAAAAGGCTCATTTAGGACCTGCACTTACGAAGGGGGTAGGCAGCTGTATATCAGGGAGTAAACCTTCTGAGAATAAAAACAGCTGGAGCTAGTTAAGGTAATTACAAGGGGAAAGGATAATGTACTGGGAACTCCTCAGAAGAATCCGAATGTGGTGAGGGAAGAGAGAAAAAAGCTCATTTATGAACGACATGAACATGCTGCGTAGGTAGCTGTTTATCAGTAAATATCTCCACTGAGATTAAGACAAGCAGTAGCTTAATAAATTAAGTACTTCCTGGTATGGTTACTGTACTGGGAACTCCCCAAAAGAATCTGGATTGTGGTGAGGGAACAGAGAAAAAAGCTCATTTAGGACCGGCACTTAAAAAGGGGGTAGGCAGCTGTATATCAGGGAGTAAACCTTCTGAAAATAAAAACAGCTGGAGCTTGTTAAGGTAATTACACAGGGGAAAGGATAATGTACTGGGAACGCCTCAAGAGAATCTGATTTGTGGTGAGGGGAGAGAGATTAAAGCTCATTTATAAACGACATGAAAATGCTGCATAGGTAGCTGTTTATCAGTAAATATCTCCACTGTGATTAAGAAAAGCAGCAGCTTAATAAATTCTGTACGTCCTGGTATGGTTTCTGTACTGGTAGCTCCCCAAAAGAATCTGGATTGTGGTGAGGGAAGAGAGAAAAAAGCTCATTTAGGACCTGCACTTACGAAGGGGGTAGGCAGCTGTATATCAGGGAGTATTCCTTCTGAGAATAAAAAGAGCTGGAGCTTGTTAAGGTAATTACACAGGGGAAAGGATAATGTACTATGAACTCCTCAGAAGAATATGATTTGTGGTGAGGGGAGAGAGGTAAAAGCTCATTTAGGAACGACAGGATAATGCTGCATAGGTAGTTGTTTATCAGTAAATATCTCCACTGAGATTAAGAAAAGCAGTAGCTTAATAAATTAAGTACTTCCTGGTATGGTTACTTTACTGGTAACTCCCAAAAGAATCTGGATTGTGGTGAGGGAAAAGAGAAAAAAGCTCATTTAGGACCAGCACTTACGAAGGGGGTAGGTAGCTGTGTATCAGGGAGTAAACCTTTTGACAATAAAAACAGCTGGAGCTTGTTAAGGTAATTACACAGGGGAAAGGATAATATACTGGGAACTCCTCAGAAGAATCTGATTTGTATTGAGGGGAGAGAGATAAAAGCTCATATAGGATCGACATGAACATGCAGCTTAGGTAGCTGTTTATCAGTAAATATCTCCACTGAGATTAAGAAAAGCAGTAGCTTAATAAATTAAGTACTTCCTGGTATGGTTACTATACTGGAAACTCCCCCAAAGAATCTGGATTGTGGTGAGGAACAGAGAAAAAAGCTCATTTAGGACCTGCACTTACGAATGGATTAGGCAGCTGTATATCAGGGAGTAAACATTCTGAGAAAAAAAAACAGCTGGAGCTTGTTAAGGTAATTACACAGGGGAAAGGATAATGTACTGGGAACTCCTCAGAAGAATCTGATTCGTGGTGAGGGGAGAGAGATAAAAGCTCATTTAGGACCTGCACTTACGAAGGGGATAGGCAGCTGTATATCAGGGAGTATCCCTTCTGAGAATAAAAACAGCTGGAGCTTGTTAAGGTAATTACACAGAGGAAAGGATAATGTACTGGGAACTCCTCAGAAGAATCTGATTTGTGGTGAGGGGAGAGAGATAAAAGCTCATTTAGGAACGACATGTCGATGCTTCGTAGGTATCTGTTGATCATTAAATATCTCCACTGAGATTAAGAAAAGCAGTAGCTTAATAAATTAAGTACTTCCTGGTATGGTTACTGTACTGGTAACTCCCCAAAAGAATCTGGATTGTGGTGAGGGAACAGAGAAAAAAGCTCATTTAGGACCTGCACTTACGAAGGGGGTAGGCAGCTGTATATCAGGGAGTATCCATTCTGAGAATTAAAACAGCTGGAGCTTGTTAAAGTAATTACACAGGGGAAAGGATAATGTACTGGGAACTCCTCAGAAGAATCTGATTTGTGATGAGGGGAGAGAGATAAAAGCTCATTTAGGAACGACATGAACATGCTGCATAGGTAGCTCTTTATCAGTAAATATCTCCACTGAGATTAAGAAAAGTAGTAGCTTAATAAATTAAGTACTTCCTGGTATGGTTACTGTACTGGTAACTCCCCAAAAGAATCTGGATTGTGGTGAGGGAACGGAGAAAAAAGCTCATTTAGGACCTGCACTTACGAAGCATGTAGGCAGTTGTATATCAGGGAGTATCCCTTCTGAGAATAAAAACAGCTGGAGCTTGTTAATGTAATTACACAAAGGATAGGATAATGTACTGGGAACTACTCAGAAGAATCTGATTTGTGGTGAGTGGAGAGAGATAAAAGCTCATTTAGGAACGTTATGAAAATGCTGCATAGGTAGCTGTTGATCAGTAAATATCTCCACTGGGATTAAGAAAAGCAGTAGCTTAGTAAATTAAGTACTTCCTAGTATTGTTACTCTACTGTAACTCCCCAAAAGAATCCGGATTGTGGTGAGGGGACAGAGAAAAAAGCTCATTTAGGACCTGCACTTACAAAGAGGGTAGGCAGCTGTATATCAGGGAGTAAACCTTCTGAGAATAAAAACAGCTGGAGCTAGTTAAGGTAATTACACAGGGGAAAGGATAATGGACTGGGAACTCCTCAGAAGAATCCGAATGTGGTGAGGGAAGTGAGAAAAAAGCTCATTTAGGACCTGCACTTACGAAGGGGATAGGCAGGTGTATATCAGGGAGTATCCCTTCTGAGAATAAAAACAGCTGGAGCTTGTTAAGGTAATTACACAGAGGAAAGGATAATGTACTGGGAACTCCTCAGAAGAATCTGATTGGTGGTGAGGGGAGAGAGATAAAAGCTCATTTAGGAACGACATGAACATGCTGCGTAGGTAGCTGTTTATCAGTAAATATCTCCACTGAGATTAAGACAAGCAGTAGCTTAATAAATTAAGTACTTCCTGGTATGGTTACTGTACTGGTAACTCCCCAAAAGATTCTGGATTGTGGTGACGGAACAGAGAAAAAAGCTCATTTAGGACCTGCACTTACGAAGGGGGTAGGCAGCTGTATATCAGGGAGTAAACCTTCTGAGAATAAAAACAGCTGGAGCTTGTTAAGGTAATTACACAGGGGAAAGGAATATGTACTGGGAACTCCTCAGAAGAATCTAATTTGTGGTGAGGGGAGACAGATAAAAGCTCATTTAGGAACGACATGAACATGCTGAGTAGGTAGCTGTTTATACGTAAATATCTCCACTGAGAATAAGAAAAGCATTAGCTTAATAAATTAAGTACTTCCTGGTATGGTTACTGTACTGGTAACTCCCCAAAAGAATCTGGATTGTGGTGAGAGAACAGAGAAAAAAGCTCATTCAGGACCTGCACTTACGAAGGGGGTAGGCAGCTGTATATCAGGGAGTATCCTTTCTGTGAATAAAAACAGCTGGAGCTTGTTAAGGTAATTACACAGGGGAAAGGAATATGTACTGGGAAATCCTTAGAAGAATCTAATTTGTGGTAAGGGGAGTAAGATAAAAGCACATTTAGGAACGACATGAACATGATTAGTAGGTAGCGGTTTATACGTAAATATCTCCGCTGAGATTAAGAAAAGCAGTAGCTTAATAAATTAAGTACTTCCTCGTGGGGATCCTGTACTGGTAACTCCCCAAATGAATCTGGATTGTGGTGAGGGAACAGAGAAAAAAGCTCAATTAGGACCTGCACTTACGAAGGGGGTAGGCAGCTGTATATCAGGGAGTAAACCTTCTGAGAATAAAAACAGCTGGAGCTTGTTAAGGTAATTACACAGGGGAAAGGATAATGTACTGGGAACTCCTCAGAAGAAACTGATTTGTGGTGAGGGGAGAGAGATAAAAGCTCATTTAGGAACGACATGGACATGCTGCATAGGTAGCTGTTTATCAGTAAATATCTCCACTGAGATTAAGAAAAGTAGTAGCTTAATAAATTAAGTACTTCCTGGTATGGTTACTGTACTGGTAACTCCCCAAAAGAATCTGGATTGTGGTGAGGGAACGGAGAAAAAAGCTCATTTAGGACCTGCACTTACGAAGCGTGTAGGCAGTTGTATATCAGGGAGTATCCCTTCTGAGAATAAAAACAGCTGGAGCTTGTTAATGTAATTACACAAAGGATAGGATAATGTACTGGGAACTACTCAGAAGAATCTGATTTGTGGTGAGTGGAGAGAGATAAAAGCTCATTTAGGAACGTTATGAAAATGCTGCATAGGTAGCTGTTGATCAGTAAATATCTCCACTGGGATTAAGAAAAGCAGTAGCTTAGTAAATTAAGTACTTCCTGGTATTGTTACTCTACTGGTAACTCCCCAAAAGAATCCGGATTGTGGTGAGGGGACAGAGAAAAAAGCTCATTTAGGACCTGCACTTACAAAGAGGCTAGGCAGCTGTATATCAGGGAGTAAACCTTCTGAGAATAAAAACTGCTGGAGCTAGTTAAGGTAATTACACAGGGGAAAGGATAATGTACTGGGAACTCCTCAGAAGAATCCGAATGTGGTGAGGGAAGTGAGAAAAAAGCTCATTTAGGACCTGCACTTACGAAGGGGATAGGCAGGTGTATATCAGGGAGTATCCCTTCTGAGAATAAAAACAGCTGGAGCTTGTTAAGGTAATTACACAGAGGAAAGGATAATGTACTGGGAACTCCTCAGAAGAATCTGATTTGTGGTGAGGGGAGAGAGATAAAAGCTCATTTAGGAACGACATGAACATGCTGCGTAGGTAGCTGTTTATTAGTAAATATCTCCACTGAGCTTAAGACAAGCAGTAGCTTAATAAATTAAGTACTTCCTGGTATGGTTACTGTACTGGTAACTCCCCAAAAGAATCTGGATTGTGGTGAGGGAACAGAGAAAAAAGCTCATTTAGGACCTGCACTTACGAAGCGGGTAGTCAGCTGTATATCAGGGAGTAAACCTTCTGAGAATAAAAACAGCTGGAGCTTGTTAAGGTAATTACACAGGGGAAAGGAATATGTACTGGGAACTCCTCAGAAGAATCTAATTTATGGTGAGGGGAGACACATAAAAGCTCATTTAGGAACGACATGAACATGCTGAGTAGGTAGCTGTTTATACGTAAATATCTCCACTGAGATTAAGAATAGCAGTAGCTTAATAAATTAAGTACTTGTGGTATGGTTACTGTACTGGTAACTCCCCAAAAGAATCTGGATTGTGGTGAGAGAACAGAGAAAAAAGCTCATTCAGGACCTGCACTTACGAAGGGGGTAGGCAGCTGTATATCAGGGAGTATCCTTTCTGTGAATAAAAACAGCTGGAGCTTGTTAAGGTAATTACACAGGGGAAAGGAATATGTACTGGGAAATCCTTAGAAGAATCTAATTTGTGGTGAGGGGAGTAAGATAAAAGCACATTTAGGAACGACATGAACATGATTAGTAGGTAGCGGTTTATACGTAAATATCTCCACTGAGATTAAGAAAAGCAGTAGCTTAATAAATTAAGTACTTCCTCGTAGGGATCCTGTACTGGTAACTCCCCAAATGAATCTGGATTGTGGTGAGGGAACAGAGAAAAAAGCTCAATTAGGACCTGCACTTACGAAGGGGGTAGGCAGCTGTATATCAGGGAGTAAACCTTCTGAGAATAAAAACAGCTGGAGCTTGTTAAGGTAATTACACAGGGAAAAGGATAATGTACTGGGAACTCCTCAGAAGAATCTGATTTGTGGTGAGGGGAGAGAGATAAAAGCTCATTTAGGAACGACATGGACATGCTGCATAGGTAGCTGTTTATCAGTAAATATCTCCACTGAGATTAAGAAAAGCAGTAGCTTAATAAATTAAGTACTTCCTGGTATGGTTACTGTACTGTTAACTCCCCAAAAGAATCTGGATTTTGGTGAGGGAACAGAGAAAAAAGCTCATTTAGGACATGCACTAATGATGGGGGTAGGCATCTGTATATCAGGGAGTAAACCTTCTGAGAATAAAAACAGCTGGAGCTTGTTAAGGAAATTAAGCAGGGGAAAGGGTAATGTACTGGGAACTCCTCAGAAGAATCTGATTTCTGGTGAGTGGGAGAGATAAAACCTCATTTAGGAATGAAATGAACATGCTGCGGAATTAGCTGTTTATCAGTAAATATCTCCACTGAGATTAAGAAAAGCAGTAGATTAATAAATTAAGTACTTCCTGGTATGGTTACTGTACTGGTAACTCCCCAAATGAATCTGGATTATGGTGAGGGAACAGAGAAAACAGCTCATTTAGGACCTTTACTTACGAAGGGGGTAGGCAGCTGTATATCAGGGAGTAAACCTTCTGAGAATAAAAACAGCTGGAGCTTGTTAAGGTAATTACACAAGGGAAAGGATAATGTACTGGGAACTCCTCAGAAGAATCTGATTTGTGGTGAAGGGAGAGAGATAAAAGCTCATTTAGGAACGACATGAACATGCTGCGTAGGTAGCTGGTTATCAGTAAATATCTCCAATGAGATTAAGAAAAGCAGTAGCTTAATAAATTAAGTACTTCCTGGTATGGTTACTGTACTGGTAACTCCCCGAAAGAATCTGGATTGTGGTGAGGGTAAAGAGAAAAAAGCTCATTTAAGACCTGCACTTATGAAGGGGGTAGGCAGCTGTATATCAGGGAGTAAACCTTCTGAGAATAAAAACAGCTGGAGCCTGTTAAGGTAATTACACAGGGGAAAGTTTAATTTACTGGGAACTCCTCAGAAGAATCTGATTTGTGGTGAGGGGAGAGAGATAAAAGCTCATTTAGGAACGACATGAACATGCTGCGTAGGTAGCTGTTTTTCAGTAAATATCTCCACTGAGATTAAGAAAAGCAGTAGCTTAATAAATTAAGTACTTCCTGGTATGGTTATTGTACTGGTAACTCCCCGAAAGAATCTGGAATGTGGTGAGGGAACAGAGAAAATAGCTCATTTAGGACCTGAATTTACGAAGGGGTTAGGCAGTTGTATATCATGGAGTAAACCTTCTGAGAATAAAAACAGCTGGAGCTTGTTAAGGTAATTACACAGGGGAAAGGATAATGTACTGGGAACTCCTCAGAAGAATCTGATTTGTGGTGAGGGGAGAGAGATATAAGCTCATTAAGAACGACATGAACATGCTGCGTAGGTAGCTGTTTATCAGTAAATATCTCCACTGAGATTAAGAAAAGCAGTAGCTTAATAAATTAAGTACTTCCTGGTATGGTTACTGTACTGGTAACTCCCCAAAAGAATCTGGATTGTGGTGAGGGAACAGAGAAAAAAGCTCATTTAGTACATGCACTTTCAAAGGGGGTAGGCAGCTGTATATCATGGAGTAAACCTTCTGAGAATAAAAACAGCTGGAATTTGTTAAGGTAATTACACAGGGGAAAGGATAATGTACTGGGAACTCCTCAGAAGAATCTGATTTGTGGTGAGGGGAGAGAGATAAAAGCTCATTTAGGAACGACATGAACATGCTGCGTAGGTAGCTGTTTATCAGTAAATATCTCCACTGAGATTAAGAAAAGCAGTAGCTTAATAAATTAAGTACTTCCTGGTATGGTTACTGTACTGGTAACTCCCCAAAAGAATCTGGATTGTGGTGAGGGAACAGAGAAAAAAGCTCATTTAGTACATGCACTTTCAAAGGGGGTAGGCAGCTGTATAACAGGGAGTAAACCTTCTGAGAATAAAGTCAGCTGGATCTTACAAAGGTAATTACACAGGGGAAAGGATAATGTACTGGGAACTCCTCAGAAGAATCTGATTTTGGTGAGGGGAGAGAGATAAAAGCTCATTTAGGAACGACATGAACATGCTGCGTAGGTAGCTGTTTATCAGTAAATATCTCCACTGAGATTAAGAAAAGCAGTAGCTTAATAAATTAAGTACTTCCTGGTATGGTTACTGTACTGGTAACTCCCCAAAAGAATCTGGATTGTGGTGAGGGAACAGAGAAAAAAGCTCATTTAGGACCTGCACTTACGAAGGGGGTAGGCAGCTGTATATCAGGGAGTAAACCTTCTGAGAATAAACACAGCTGGATCTTGTTAAGGTAATTACACAGGGGAAAGGATAATGTACTGGGAACTCCTCAGAAGAATCTGATTTGTGGTGAGGGGAGAGAGATAAAAGCTCATTAAGGAAGGACATGAACATGCTGCGTAGGTAGCTGTTTATCAGTAAATATCTCCACTGAGATTAAGAAAAGCAGTAGGTTAATAAATTAAGTACTTCCTGGTATGGTTACTGTACTGGTAACTCCCCAAATGAATCTGGATTGTGGTGAGGGAACAGAAAAAAAAGCTGATTTAGGACCTGCACTTACGAAGGGGTTAGGCAGCTGTATATCAGGGAGTAAACCTTCTGAGAATAAAAACAGCTGGAGCTTGTTAAGGTAATTACACAGGAGAAAGGATAATGTACTGGGAACTCCTCAGAAGAATCTGATTTGTGACGAGGGGAGAGAGATAATAGCTCATTTAGGAACGACGTGTACATGCTGCATACATAGCAGTTTATCAGTAAATATCTCCACTGAGATTAAGAAAAGCAGTAGCTTAAAATATTAAGTACTTCTTGGTATGGATACTGTACTGGTAACTCCCCAAAAGAATCTGGATTGTGGTGAGGGAACAGAGAAAAAAGCTCATTTAGGACCTGCACTTACGAAGGGGGTAGGCAGCTGTATATCAGGGAGTAAACCTTCTGAGAATAAACACAGCTGGATCTTGTTAAGGTAATTACACAGGGGAAAGGATAATGTACTGGGAACTCCTCAGAAGAATCTGATTTGTGGTGAGGGGAGAGAGATAAAAGCTCATTAAGGAAGGACATGAACATGCTGCGTAGGTAGCTGTTTATCAGTAAATATCTCCACTGAGATTAAGAAAAGCAGTAGGTTAATAAATTAAGTACTTCCTGGTATGGTTACTGTACTGGTAACTCCCCAAATGAATCTGGATTGTGGTGAGGGAACAGAAAAAAAAGCTCATTTAAGACATGCACTTACGAAGGGGGTAGGCAGCTGTATATCAGGGAGTAAACCTTCTGAGAATAAAAACAGCTGGAGCTTGTTAAGGTAATTACACAAGGGAAAGGATAATGTACTGGGAACTCCTCAGAAGAATCTGATTTGTGGTGAAGGGAGAGAGATAAAAGCTCATTTAGGAACGACATGAACATGCTGCGTGGTAGCTGTTTATCATTAAATATCTCCAATGAGATTAAGAAAAGCAGTAGCTTAATAAATTAAGTACTTCCTGGTATGGTTACTGTACTGGTAACTCCCCGAAAGAATCTGGATTGTTGTGAGGGAAAAGAGAAAAAAGCTCATTTAGGACCTGCACTTACGAAGGGGGTAGGCAGCTGTATATCAGGGAGTAAACCTTCTGAGAATAAAAACAGCTGGAGCCTGTTAAGGTAATTACACAGGGGAAAGTTTAATTTACTGGGAACTCCTCAGAAGAATCTGATTTGTGGTGAGGGGAGAGAGATAAAAGCTCATTTAGGAACGACATGAACATGCTGCGTAGGTAGCTGTTTATCAGTAAATATCTCCACTGAGATTAAGAAAAGCAGTAGCTTAATAAATTAAGTACTTCCTGGTATGGTTACTGTACTGGTAACTCCCCAAAAGAATCTGGATTGTGGTGAGGGAACAGAGAAATAAGCTCATTTAGGACCTGCACATACGAAGGGGGTAGGCAGCTGTATATCAGGGAGTAAACCTTCTGAGAATAAACACAGCTGGATCTTGTTAAGGTAATTACACAGGGAAAGGATAATGTACTGGGAACTCCTCAGAAGAATCTGATTTGTGGTGAGGGGAGAGAGATAAAAGCTCATTTAGGAACGACATGAACATGCTGCGTAGGTAGCTGTTTATCAGTAAATATCTGCACTGAGATTAAGAAAAGCAGTAGCTTAATAAATTAAGTACTTCCTGGTATGGTTACTGTACTGGTAACTCCCCAAAAGAATCTGGATTGTGGTGAGGGAACAGAGAAAAAAGCTCATTTAGGACCTGCACTTACGAAGGGGGTAGGCAGCTGTATATCTGGGAGTAAACCTTCTGAGAATAATAACAGCTGGAGCTTGTTAAGGTAATTACACAGGGGAAAGGATAATGTATTGGGAACTCCTCAGAAGAATCTGATTTGTGGTGAGGTGAGAGAGATAAAATCTCATTTAGGCTCGACATGAACATGCTGGCTCCGTAGCTGTTTATCAGTAAATATCTCCACTGAGATTAAGAAAAGCAGTAGCTTAATAAATTAAGTACTTCCTGCAATGGATACTGTACTGGTAACTCCCCAAAAGAATCTGTATTTTGGTGAGGGAACAGAGAAAAAAGGTCATTTAGGACCTGCACTTACGAAGGGGGTAGGCAGCTGTATATCAGGGAGTAAACCTTCTGAGAATAAAAACAGCTGGAGCTTGTTAAGGTAATTACACAGGGGAAAGGATAATGTACTGGGAACTCCTCAGCAGAATCTGATTTGTGGTGAGGGGAGAGAGATAAAAGCTCATTTAGGAACGACATGAACATGCTGCGTACGTAGCTGTTTATCAGTAAATATCTCCACTGACATTAAGAAAAGCAGTAGCTTAATAAATTAAGTACTTCCTGGTATGGTTACTGTACTGGTAACTCCACAAAAGAATCTGGATTGTGGTGAGGGAACAGAGAAAAAAGCTCATTTAGGACCTGCACTTACGAAGGGGGTAGGCAGCTGTATATCAGGGAGTAAACCTTCTGAGAATAAAAACAGCTGGAGCTTGTTAACGTAATTACACAGGGGAAAGGATAATGTACTGGGAACTCCTCAGAAGAATCTGATTTGTGGTGAGGGGAGAGAGATAAAAGCTCATTTAGGAACGACATGAACATGCTGCGTAGGTAGCTGTTTATCAGTAAATATCTCCACTGAGATTAAGAAAAGCAGTAGCTTAATAAATTAAGTACTTCCTGGTATGGTTACTGTACTGGTAACTCCCCAAAAGAGTCTGGATTGTGGTGAGGGAACAGAGAAAAAAGCTCATTTAGGACCTGCACTTACGAAGGGGGTAGGCAGCTGTATATCAGGGAGTAAACCTTCTGAGAATAAAAACAGCTGGAGCTTGTTAACGTAATTACACAGGGGAAAGGATAATGTACTGGGAACTCCTCAGAAGAATCTGATTTGTGGTGAGGGGAGAGAGATAAAAGCTCATTTAGGAACGACATGAACATGCTGCGTAGGTAGCTGTTTATCAGTAAATATCTCCACTGAGATTAAGAAAAGCAGTAGCTTAATAAATTAAGTACTTCCTGGTATGGTTACTGTACTGGTAACTCCCCAAAAGAGTCTGGATTGTGGTGAGGGAACAGAGAAAAAAGCTCATTTAGGACCTGCACTTACGAAGGGGGTAGGCAGCTGTATATCAGGGAGTAAACCTTCTGAGAATAAAAAACAGCTGGAGCTTGTTAACGTAATTACACAGGGGAAAGGATAATGTACTGGGAACTCCTCAGAAGAATCTGATTTGTGGTGAGGGGAGAGAGATAAAAGCTCATTTAGGAACGACATGAACATGCTGCATAGGTAGCTGTTTATCAGTAAATATCTCCACTGAGATTAAGAAAAGCAGTAGCTTAATAAATTAAGTACTTCCTGGTATGGTTACTGTACTGGTAACTCCCCAAAAGAGTCTGGATTGTGGTGAGGGAACAGAGAAAAAAGCTCATTTAGGACCTGCACTTACGAAGGGGGTAGGCAGCTGTATATCAGGGAGTATCGCTTGTGAGAATAAAAACAGCTGGAGCTTGTTAAGGTAATTACACAGGGTAAAGGATAATGTACTGGGAACTCCTCAGAAGAATCTGATTTGTGGTGAGGGGAGAGAGATAAAAGCTCATTTAGGAACGACATGAACATGCTGCATACGTAGCTGTTTATCAGTAAATATCTCCACTGAGATTAAGAAAAGCAGAAGCTTAATAAATTAAGTACTTCCTGGTATAGATACTGTACTGGTAACTCCCCAAAAGAATCTGGATTGTGGTGAGGGAACAGAGAAAAAAGCTCATTTAGGAATGACATGAACATGCTGTGTAGGTAGCTGTTTATCAGTAAATATCTCCACTGAGATTAAGAAAAGCAGTAGCTTAATAAATTAAGTACTTCCTGGTATGCTTACTGTACTGGTAACTCCCCAAAAGAATCTGGATTGTGGTGAGGGAACAGAGAAAAAAGGTTATTTAGGACCTGC
>NW_025961709.1:0-32832 GCF_023159225.1 Perognathus longimembris pacificus | reverse complement strand
AAAAGCTCATTTAGGACCTGCACTTACGAAGGGGGTAGGCAGCTGTATATCAGGAGTAAACGTTCTGAGAATAAAACAGCTGGAGCTTGTTAAGGTAATTACACAGGGGAATGGATAATGTACTGGGAACTCCTCAGAAGAATCTGATTTCTGGTGACGGCAGAGAGATAAAAGCTCATTTAGGAACGACATGAACATGCTGCGTAGGTAGCTGTTTATCAGTAAATATCTCCACTGAGATTAGAAAAGCAGTAGCTTAATAAATTAAGTACTTCCTGGTATGGTACTGTACTGGTAACTCCCCAAAAGAATCTGGATTGTGGTGAGGGAACAGAGAAAAAAGCTCATTTAGGACCTGCACTTACGAAGGGGGTAGGCAGCTGTATATCAGGGAGTAAACCTTCTGAGAATACAAACAGCTGGAGCTTGTTAGGTAATTACACAGGGGAAAGGATAATGTACTGGGAACTCCTCAGAAGAATCTGATTTGTGGTGAGGCAGAGAGATAAAAGCTCATTTAGGAACGACATGAACATGCTGCGTAGGTAGCTGTTTATCAGTAAATATCTCCACTGAGATTAAGAAAAGCAGTAGCTTAATAAATGAAGTACTTCCTGGTATGGTTACTGTACTGGTAACTCCCAAAAGAATCTGGATTGTGGTGAGGGAACAGAGAAAAAGCTCATTTAGGACCTGCACTTACGAAGGGGGTAGGCAGCTGTATATCAGGGAGTAAACCTTCTGAGAATAAAAACAGCTGGAGCTTGTTAAGGTAATTACACAGGGGAAAGGATAATGTACTGGGAACTCCTCAGAAGAATCTGATTTGTGGTGAGGGCAGAGAGATAAAAGCTCATTTAGGAACGACATGAACATGCTGCGTAGGTAGCTGTTTATCAGTAAATATCTCCACTGAGATTAAGAAAAGCAGTAGCTTAATAAATTAAGTACTTCCTGGTATGGTTACTGTACGGGTAACTCCCAAAAGAATCTGGATTGTGGTGAGGGAACAGAGAAAAAAGCTCATTTAGGACCTGCACTTACGAAGGGGGTAGGCAGCTGTATATCAGGGAGTAAACCTTCTGAGAATAAAAACAGCTGGAGCTTGTTAAGGTAATTACACAGGGGAAAGGATAATGTACTGGGAACTCCTCAGAAGAATCTGATTTGTGGTGAGGGCAGAGAGATAAAAGCTCATTAAGAACGACATGAACATGCTGCGTAGGTAGCTGTTTATCAGTAAATATCTCCACTGAGATTAAGAAAAGTAGTAGCTTAATAAATTAAGTACATCCTGGTATGGTTACTGTACTGGTAACTCCCCAAAAGAATCTGGATTGTGGTAAGGGAACAGAGAAAAAAGCTCATTTAGGACTTGCACTTACGAAGGGGGTAGGCAGCTGTATATCAGGGAGTAAACCTTCTGAGAATAAAAACAGCTGGAGCTTGTTAAGGTAATTACACAGGGAAAGGATAATGTACTGGGAACTCCTCAGAAGAAATCTTATTTGTGGTGAGGGCAGAGAGATAAAAGCTCGTTAGGAAAGAAATGAACATGCTGCGTAGGTAGCTGTTTATCAGTAAATATCTCCACTGAGATTAAGAAAAGCAGTAGCTTAATAAATTAAGTACTTCCTGGTATGGTTACTGTACTGGTAACTCCACAATGAGTCTGGTTTGTGGTGAGGGAACAGAGAAAAAAGCTCATTTAGGACCTGCACTTACGAAGGGGGTAGGCAGCTGTATATCAGGGAGTAAACCTTCTGAGAATAAAAACAGCTGGAGCTTGTTAAGGTAATTACACAGGGAAAAGGATAATGTACTGGGAACTCCTCAGAAGAATCTGATTTGTGGTGAGGGCAGAGAGATAAAAGCTCATTTAGGAACGACATGAACATGCTGCGCAGGTAGCTGTTTATCAGTAAATATCTCCACTGAGATTAAGAAAAGCAGTATCTTAATAAATTAAGTACTTCCTGGTATGGTTACTGTACTGTAACTGCCCAAAAGACTCTCGATTGTGGTAAGGGAACAGAGAAAAAAGCTCATTTAGGACCTGCCCTTACGAAGAGGGTAGGCAGCTGTATATCAGGGAGTAAACCTTCTGAGAATAAAAACAGCTGGAGCTTGTTAAGGTAATTTACACAGGGGAAAGGAGAATGTACTGGGAACTCCTCAGAAGAATCTGATTTGTGGTGAGGGCAGAGAGATAATAGCTCGTTTAGGAACGACATGAACATGCTGCATAGGTAGCTGTTTATCAGTAAATATCTCCACTGAGATTAAGAAAAGCAGTAGCTTAATAAATTAAGTACTTCCTGGTATGGTTACTGTACTGGTAACTCCCCAAAAGAATCTGGATTGTGGTGAGGGAAAGAGAAAAAAGCTCATTTAGGACCTGCACTTACGAAGGGGGTAGGCAGCTGTATATCAGGGAGTAAACCTTCTGAGAATAAAAACAGCTGGAGCTTGTTAAGGTAATTACACAGGGGAAAAGGATAATGTACTGGGAACTCCTCAGAAGAATCTGATTTGTGGTGAGGGCAGAGAGATAAAAGCTCATTTAGGAACGACATGAACATGCTGCGTAGGTATCTGTTTATCAGTAAATATCTCCACTGAGATTAAGAAAAGCAGCAGCTTAATAAATTAAGTACTTCCTGGTATGGTTACTGTACTGGTAACTCCCCAAAAGAATCTGGATTGTGGTGAGGGACAGAGAAAAAAGCTCATTTAGGACCTGCACTTACGAAGGGGGTAGGCAGCTGTATATCAAGGAGTAAACCTTCTGAGAATAAAAACAGCTGGAGCTTGTTAAGGTAATTCCACAGGGGAAAGGATAATGTACTGGGAACTCCTCAGAAGAATCTGATTTGTGGTGAGGGCAGAGAGATAAAAGCTCGTTTAGGAACGACATGAACATGCTGCGTAGGTAGCTGTTTATCAGTAAATATCTCCACTGAGATTAAGAAAAGCAGTAGCTTAATAAATTAAGTACTTCCTGGTATGGTTACTGTACTGGTAACTCCCCAAAAGAATCTGGATTGTGGTGAGGGAACAGAGAAAAAAGCTCATTTAGGACCTGCACTTACGAAGGGGGTAGGCAGCTGTATATCAGGGAGTAAAACCTTCTGAGAATAAAAACAGCTGGAGCTTGTTAAGGTAATTACACAGGGGAAAGGATAATGTACTGGGAACTCCTCAGAAGAATCTGATTTGTGGTGAGGGCAGAGAGATAAAAGCTCATTTAGGAACGACATGAACATGCTGGGTAGGTAGCTGTTTATCAGTAAATATCTCCACTGAGATTAAGAAAAGCAGTAGCTTAATAAATTAGTACTTCCTGGTATGGTTACTGTACTGGTAACTCCCCAAAAGAATCTGGATTGTGGTGAGGGAACAGAGAAAAAAGCTCATTTAGGACCTGCACTTACGAAGGGGGTAGGCAGCTGTATATCAGGGAGTAAACCTTCTGAGAATAAAAACAGCTGGAGCTTGTTAAGGTAATTACACAGGGGAAAGGATAATGTACTGGGAACTCCTCAGAAGAATCTGATTTGTGGTGAGGGCAGAGAGATAAAAGCTCATTTAGGAACGACATGAACATGCTGCGTAGGTAGCTGTTTATCAGTAAATATCTCCACTGAGATTAAGAAAAGCAGTAGCTTAATAAATTAAGTACTTCCTGGTATGGTTACTGTACTGGTAACTCCCCAAAAGAATCTGCATTGTGGTGAGGAACAGAGAAAGAAGCTCATTAAGGACCTGCACTTACGAAGGTGGTAGGCAGCTGTATATCAGGGAGTAAACCTTCTGAGAATAAAAACAGCTGGAGCATGTTAAGGTAATTACACAGGAGAAAGGATAATGTACTGGAACTCCTCAGAAGAATCTGATTTCTGGTGAGGGCACAGAGATAAAAGCTCGTTTAGGAACGACATGAACATGCTGCGTAGTAGCTGTTTATCAGTAAATATCTCCACTGAGATTAAGAAAGCAGTAGCTTAATAAATTAAGTACTTCCTGGTATGGTTACTGTACTGGTAACTCCCCAAAAGAATCTGGATTGTGGTGAGGGAACAGAGAAAAAGCTCATTTAGGACCTGCACTTACGAAGGGGGTAGGCAGCTGTATATCAGGGAGAAACCTTCTGAGAATAAAAACAGCTGGAGCTTGTTAAGGTAATTACACAGGGGAAAGGATAATGTACTGGGAACTCCTCAGAATAATCTGATTTGTGGTGAGGGCAGAGAGATAAAAGCTCATTTAGGAACGACATGAACATGCTGTGTAGGTAGCTGTTTATCAGTAAATATCTCCACTGAGATTAAGAAAAGCAGTAGCTTAATAAATTAAGTACTTCCTGGTATGGTTACTGTACTGGTAACTCCCCAAAAGAATCTGGATTGTGGTGAGGGAACAGAGAAAAAAGCTCATTTAGGACCTGCACTTACGAAGGGGGTAGGCAGCTGTATATCAGGGAGTAAACCTTCTGAGATAAAAACAGCTGGAGCTTGTTAAGGTAATTACACAGGGGAAAGGATAATGTACTGGGAACTCCTCAGAAGAATCTGATTTGTGGTGAGGGCAGAGAGATAAAAGCTCATTTATGAACGACATGAAACATGCTGCGTAGGTAGCTGTTTATCAGTAAATATCTCAACTGAGATTAAGAAAAGCAGTAGCTTAATAAATTAAGTACTTCCTGGTATGGTTACTGTACTGGTAACTCCCCAAAAGAATCTCGACTGTGGTGAGGGAACAGAGAAAAAAGCTCATTTAGGACCTGCACTTACGAAGGGGGTAGGCAGCTGTATATCAAGGATTAAACCTTCTGAGAATAAAAACAGCTGGAGCTTGTTAAGGTAATTACACAGGGGAAAGGATAATGTACTGGGAACTCCTCAGAAGAATCTTATTGTGGTGAGGGCAGAGAGATAAAAGCTCGTTTAGGAACGACTTGAACATGCTGCGTAGGTAGCTGTTTATCAGTAAATATCTCCACTGAGATTAAGAAAAGCAGTAGCTTAATAAATTAAGTACTTCCTGGTATGGTTACTGTACTGGTAACTCCCCAAAAGAATCTGGATTGTGGTGAGGGAACAGAGAAAAAAGCTCATTTAGGACCTGCACTTACGAAGGGGGTAGGCAGCTGTATATCAGGGAGTAAACCTTCTGAGAATCAAAACAGCTGGAGCTTGTTAAGGTAATTACACAGGGGAAAGGATAATGTACTGGGAACTCCTCAGAAGAATCTGATTTGTGGTGAGGGCAGAGAGATAAAAGCTCATTTAGAACGACATGAACATGCTGCGTAGGTAGCTGTTTATCAGTAAATATCTCCACTGAGATTAAGAAAAAGCAGTAGCTTAATAAATTAAGTACTTCCTGGGATGGTTACTGTACTGGTAACTCCCCAAAAGAATCTGGATTGTGGTGAGGGAACAGAGAAAAAAGCTCATTTAGGGACCTACACTTACGAAGGGGGTAGGCAGCTGTATATCAGGGAGTAAACCTTCTGACAATAAAAACAGCTGGAGCTTGTTAAGGTAATTCCACAGGGGAAAGGATAATGTACTGGGAACTCCTCAGAAGAATCTGATTTGTGGTGAGGGCAGAGAGATAAAAGCTCATTTAGGAACGACATGAACATGCTGCGTAGGTAGCTGTTTATCAGTAAATATCTCCACTGAGATTAAGAAAAGCAGTAGCTTAATAATTAAGTACTTCCTGGTATGGTTACTGTACTGGTAACTCCCCAAAAGAATCTGGATTGTGGTAGGGAACAGAGAAAAAAGCTCATTTAGGACCTGCCCTTACGAAGGGGGTAGGCAGCTGTATATCAGGGAGTAAACCTTCTGAGATAAAAACAGCTGGAGCTTGTTAAGGTAATTACACAGGGGAAAGGATAATGTACTGGGAACTCCTCAGAAGAATGTGATTTGTGGTGAGGGCAGAGAGATAAAAGCTCATTTAGGAACGACATGAACATGTTGCGTAGGTAGCTGTTTATCAGTAAATATCTCCACTGAGATTAAGAAAAGCAGTAGCTTAATAAATTAAGTACTTCCTGGTATGGTTACTGTACTGGTAACTCCCCAAAAGAATCTGGATTGTGGTGAGGGAAACAGAGAAAAAAGCTCATTTAGGACCTGCACTTACGAAGGGGTAGGCAGCTGTATATCAAGAGTAAACCTTCTGAGAATAAAAACAGCTGGAGCTTGTTAAGGTAATTACACAGGGGAAAGGATAATGTACTGGGACACTCTCAGAAGAATCTTATTTGTGGTGAGGGCAGAGAGATAAAAGCTCGTTTAGGAACGACATGAACATGCTGCGTAGGTAGCTGTTTATCAGTAAATATCTCCACTGAGATTAAGAAAGCAGTAGCTTAATAAATTAAGTACTTCCTGGTATGGTTACTGTACTGGTAACTCCCCAAAAGAATCTGGATTGTGGTGAGGGAACAGAGAAAAAAGCTCATTTAGGACCTGCACTTACGAAGGGGGTAGGCAGCTGTATATCAGGGAGTAAACCTTCTGAGAATAAAAACAGCTGGAGCTTGTTAAGGTAATTACACAGGGGAAAGGATAATGTACTGGGAACTCCTCAGAAGAATCTGATTTGGGTGAGGGCAGAGAGATAAAAGCTCATTTAGGAACGACATGAACATGCTGCGTAGGTAGCTGTTTATCAGTAAATATCTCCACTGAGATAAGAAAAAGCAGTAGCTTAATAATTAAGTACTTCCTGGTATGGTTACTGTACTGGTAACTCCCCAAAAGAATCTGGATTGTGGTGAGGGAACAGAGAAAAAAAGCTCATTTAGGACCTGCACTTACGAAGGGGGTAGGCAGCTGTATATCAGGGAGTAAACCTTCTGAGAATAAAAACAGCTGGAGCTTGTTAAGGTACTTACACAGGGGAAACGATAATGTACTGGGAACTCCTCAGAAGAATCTGATTTGTGGTGAGGGCAGAGAGATAAAAGCTCATTTAGGAACGACATGAACATGCTGCGTAGGTAGCTGTTTATCAGTAAATATCTCCACTGAGATTGAGAAAAGCAGTAGCTTAATAAATTAAGTACTTCCTGGTATGGTTACTGTACTGGTAACTCCCCAAAAGAATCTGGATTGTGGGGAGGGAACAGAGAAAAAAGCTCATTTAGGACCTGCACTTACGAAGGGGGTAGGCAGCTGTATATCAGGGAGTAAACCTTCTGAGAATAAAAACAGCTGGAGCTTGTTAAGGTAATTACACAGGGGAAAGGATAATGTACTGGGAACTCCTCAGAAGAATCTGATTTGTGGTGAGGGCAGAGAGATAAAAGCTCATTTAGGAACGACATGAACATGCTGCGTAGGTAGCTGTTTATCAGTAAATATCTCCACTGAGATTAAGAAAAGCAGTAGCTTAATAAATTAAGTACTTCCTGGTATGGTTACTGTACTGGTAACTCCCCAAAAGAATCTGGATTGTGGTGAGGGAACAGAGAAAAAAGCTCATTTAGGACCTGCACTTACGAAGGGGGTAGGCAGCTGTATATCAGGAGTAAACCTTCTGAGAATAAAAAACAGCTGGAGCTTGTTAAGGTAATTACACAGGGGAAAGGATAATGTACTGGGAACTCCTCAGAAGAATCTGATTTGTGGTGAGTGCAGAGAGATAAAAGCTCATTTATGAACGACATGAACATGCTGCGTAGGTAGCTGTTTATCAGTAAATATCTCCACTGAGATTAAGAAAAGCTGTAGCTTAATAAATTAAGTACTTCCTGGTATGGTTACTGTACTGGTAACTCCCCAAAGAATCTGGATTGTGGTGAGGGAGCAGAGAAAAAAGCTCATTTAGGACCTGCACTTACGAAGGGGATAGGCAGCTGAATATCAGGGAGTAAACCTTCTCAGAATAAAAACAGCTGAGCTTGTTAAGGTAATTACACAGGGGAAAGGATAATGTACTGGGAACTCCTCAGAAGAATCTGATTTGTGGTGAGGGCAGAGAGATAAAAGCTCATTTAGGAACGACATGAACATGCTGCGTAGGTAGCTGTTTATCAGTAAATATCTCCACTGAGATTAAGAAAAGCAGTAGCTTAATAAATTAAGTACTTCCTGCTATGGTTACTGTACTGGTAACTCCCTAAAAGAATCTGGATTGTGGTGAGGGAACAGAGAAAAAAGCTCATTTAGGACCTGCACTTACGAAGGGGTTAGGCAGCTGTATATCAGGGAGTAAACCTTCTGAGAATAAAAACAGCTGGAGCATGTTAAGGTAATTACACAGGGGAAAGGATAATGTACTGGGAACTCCTCAGAAGAATCTGATTTGTGGTGAGGGGCAGAAGAGATTAAAGCTCATTTAGGAACGACATGAACATGCTGCGTAGGTAGCTGTTTATCAGTAAATATCTCCACTGAGATTAAGAAAAGCTGTAGCTTAATAAATTAAGTACTTCCTGGTATGGTTACTGTACTGGTAACCTCCCCAAAAGAATCTGGATTGTGGTGAGGGAACAGAGAAAAAAAGCAAATTTAAGGACCTGCACTTACGAAGAGGGTAGGCAGCTGTATATCAGGGAGTAAAACTTCTGAGAATAAAAACAGCTGGAGCTTGTTAAGGTAATTACACAGGGCAAAGGATAATGTACTGGGAACTCCTCAGAAGAATCTGATTTGTGGTGAGGGCAGAGAGATAAAAGCTCATTTAGGAACGACATGAACATGCTGCGTAGGTAGCTGTTTATCAGTAAATATCTCCACTGAGATTAAGAAAAGCAGTAGCTTAATAAATAAGTACTTCCTGCTATGGTTACTGTACTGGTAACTCCCTAAAAGAATCTGGATTCTGGTGAGGGAACAGAGAAAAAAGCTCATTTAGGACCTGCACATACGAAGGGGGTAGGCAGCTGTATATCAGGGAGTAAACCTTCTGAGAATAAAAACAGCTGGAGCTTGTTAAGGTAATTACACAGGGGAAAGGATAATTGTACTGGGAACTCCTCAGAAGAATCTGATTTGTGGTGAGGGCAGAGAGATAAAAGCTCATTTAGGAACGACATGAACATGCTGCGTAGGTAGCTGTTTATCAGTAAATATCTCCACTGAGATTAAGAAAAGCAGTAGCTTAATAAATTAAGTACTTCCTGGTATGGTTACTGTACTGGTAACTCCCCAAAAGAATCTGGATTGTGGTGAGGGAACAGAGAAAAAAGCTCATTTAGGACCTGCACTTACGAAGGTGGTAGGCAGCTGTATATCAGGGAGTAAACCTTCTGAGAATAAAAACAGCTGGAGCTTGTTAAGGTAATTACACAGGGGAAAGGATAATGTACTGGGAACTCCTCAGAAGAATCTGATTTGTGGTGAGGGCAGAGAGATAAAAGCTCATTTAGGAACGACATGAACATGCTGCGTAGGTAGCTGTTTATCAGTAAATATCTCCACTGAGATTAAGAAAAGCAGTAGCTTAATAAATTAAGTACTTCCTGGTATGGTTACTGTACTGGTAACTCCCCAAAAGAATCTGCATTGTGGTGAGGGAACAGAGAAAGAAGCTCATTAAGGACCTGCACTTACGAAGGTGGTAGGCAGCTGTATATCAGGGAGTAAACCTTCTGAGAATAAAACAGCTGGAGCTTGTTAAGGTAATTACACAGGGGAAAGGATAATGTACTGGGAACTCCTCAGAAGAATCTGATTTCTGGTGAGGGCACAGAGATAAAAGCTCGTTTAGGAACGACATGAACATGCTGCGTAGGTAGCTGTTTATCAGTAAATATCTCCACTGAGATTAAGAAAGCAGTAGCTTAATAAATTAAGTACTTCCTGGTATGGTTACTGTACTGGTAACTCCCCAAAAGAATCTGGATTGTGGTGAGGGAACAGAGAAAAAAGCTCATTTAGGACCTGCACTTACGAAGGGGGTAGGCAGCTGTATATCAGGGAGTAAACCTTCTGAGAATAAAAACAGCTGGAGCTTGTTAAGGTAATTACACAGGAGAAAGGATAATGTACTGGGAACTCCTCAGAAGAATCTTATTTGTGGTGAGGGCAGAGAGATAAAAGCTCGTTAGGAACGACATGAACATGCTGCGTAGGTAGCTGTTTATCAGTAAATATCTCCACTGAGATTAAGAAAAGCAGTAGCTTAATAAATTAAGTACTTCCTGGTATGGTTACTGTACTGGGAACTCCCCAAAAGAATCTGCATTGTGGTGAGGGAACAGAGAAAGAAGCTCATTAAGGACCTGCACTTACGAAGGTGGTAGGCAGCTGTATATCAGGGAGTAAACCTTCTGAGAATAAAAACAGCTGGAGCTTGTTAAGGTAATTACACAGGGGAAAGGATAATGTACTGGGAACTCCTCAGAAGAATCTGATTTGTGGTGAGGGCAGAGAGATAAAAGCTCATTTAGGAACGACATGAACATGCTGCGTAGGTAGCTGTTTATCAGTAAATATCTCCACTGAGATTAAGAAAAGCAGTAGCTTAATAAATTAAGTACTTCCTGCTATGGTTACTGTACTGGTAACTCCCTAAAAGAATCTGGATTCTGGTGAGGGAACAGAGAAAAAAGCTCATTTAGGACCTGCACTTACGAAGGGGGTAGGCAGCTGTATATCAGGGAGTAAACCTTCTGAGAATAAAAACAGCTGGAGCTTGTTAAGGTAATTACACAGGGGAAAGGATAATGTACTGGGAACTCCTCAGAAGAATCTGATTTGTGGTGAGGGCAGAGAGATAAAAGCTCATTTAGGAACGACATGAACATGCTGCGTAGGTAGCTGTTTATCAGTAAATATCTCCACTGAGATTAAGAAAAGCAGTAGCTTAATAAATTAAGTACTTCCTGCTATGGTTACTGTACTGGTAACTCCCTAAAAGAATCTGGATTGTGGTGAGGGAACAGAGAAAAAAGCTCATTTAGGACCTGCACTTACGAAGGGGTTAGGCAGCTGTATATCAGGGAGTAAACCTTCTGAGAATAAAAACAGCTGGAGCTTGTTAAGGTAATTACACAGGGGAAAGGATAATGTACTGGGAACTCCTCAGAAGAATCTGATTTGTGGTGAGGGCAGAGAGATAAAAGCTCATTAGGAACGACATGAACATGCTGCGTAGGTAGCTGTTTATCAGTAAATATCTCCACTGAGATTAAGAAAAGCTGTAGCTTAATAAATTAAGTACTTCCTGGTATGGTTACTGTACTGGTAACTCCCCAAAAGAATCTGGATTGTGGTGAGGGAACAGAGAAAAAAGCAAATTTAGGACCTGCACTTACGAAGAGGGTAGGCAGCTGTATATCAGGGAGTAAAACTTCTGAGAATAAAAACAGCTGGAGCTTGTTAAGGTAATTACACAGGGCAAAGGATAATGTACTGGGAACTCCTCAGAAGAATCTGATTTGTGGTGAGGGCAGAGAGATAAAAGGTCATTTAGGAACGACATGAACATGCTGCGTAGGTAGCTGTTTATCAGTAAATATCTCCACTGAGATTAAGAAAAGCAGTAGCTTAATAAATTAAGTACTTCCTGCTATGGTTACTGTACTGGTAACTCCCTAAAAGAATCTGGATTCTGGTGAGGGAACAGAGAAAAAAGCTCATTTAGGACCTGCACTTACGAAGGGGGTAGGCAGCTGTATATCAGGGAGTAAACCTTCTGAGAATAAAAACAGCTGGAGCTTGTTAAGGTAATTACACAGGGGAAAGGATAATGTACTGGGAACTCCTCAGAAGAATCTGATTTGTGGTGAGGGCAGAGAGATAAAAGCTCATTTAGGAACGACATGAACATGCTGCGTAGGTAGCTGTTTATCAGTAAATATCTCCACTGAGATTAAGAAAAGCAGTAGCTTAATAAATTAAGTACTTCCTGGTATGGTTACTGTACTGGTAACTCCCCAAAAGAATCTGCATTGTGGTGAGGGAACAGAGAAAGAAGCTCATTAAGGACCTGCACTTACGAAGGTGGTAGGCAGCTGTATATCAGGGAGTAAACCTTCTGAGAATAAAAACAGCTGGAGCTTGTTAAGGTAATTACACAGGGGAAAGGATAATGTACTGGGAACTCCTCAGAAGAATCTGATTTCTGGTGAGGGCACAGAGATAAAAGCTCGTTTAGGAACGACATGAACATGCTGCGTAGGTAGCTGTTTATCAGTAAATATCTCCACTGAGATTAAGAAAGCAGTAGCTTAATAAATTAAGTACTTCCTGGTATGGTTACTGTACTGGTAACTCCCCAAAAGAATCTGGATTGTGGTGAGGGAACAGAGAAAAAAGCTCATTTAGGACCTGCACTTACGAAGGGGGTAGGCAGCTGTATATCAGGGAGTAAACCTTCTGAGAATAAAAACAGCTGGAGCTTGTTAAGGTAATTACACAGGAGAAAGGATAATGTACTGGGAACTCCTCAGAAGAATCTTATTTGTGGTGAGGGCAGAGAGATAAAAGCTCGTTTAGGAACGACATGAACATGCTGCGTAGGTAGCTGTTTATCAGTAAATATCTCCACTGAGATTAAGAAAAGCAGTAGCTTAATAAATTAAGTACTTCCTGGTATGGTTACTGTACTGGTAACTCCCCAAAAGAATCTGGATTGTGGTAAGGGAACAGAGAAAAAAGCTCATTTAGGACCTGCCCTTACGAAGGGGGTAGGCAGCTGTATATCAGGGAGTAAACCTTCTGAGAATAAAAACAGCTGGAGCTTGTTAAGGTAATTACACAGGGGAAAGGATAATGTACTGGGAACTCCTCAGAAGAATCTGATTTGTGGTGAGGGCAGAGAGATAAAAGCTCGTTTAGGAACGACATGAACATGCTGCGTAGGTAGCTGTATTTCAGTAAATATCTCCACTGAGATTAAGAAAAGCAGTAGCTTAATAAATTAAGTACTTCCTGGTATGGTTACTGTACTGGTAACTCCCCAAAAGAATCTGGATTTTGGTGAGGGAACAGAGAAAAAAGCTCATTTAGGACCTGCACTTACGAAGGGGGTAGGCAGCTGTATATCAGGGAGTAAACCTTCTGAGAATAAAAACAGCTGGAGCTTGTTAAGGTAATTACACAGGGGAAAGGATTATGTACTGGGAACTCCTCAGAAGAATCTGATTTGTGGTGAGGGCAGAGAGATAAAAGCTCATTTAGGAACGACATGAACATGCTGCGTAGGTAGCTGTTTATCAGTAAATATCTCCACTGAGATTAAGAAAAGCAGTAGCTTAATAAATTAAGTACTTCCTGGTATGGTTACTGTACTGGTAACTCCCCAAAAGAATCTAGATTGTGGTAAGGGAACAGAGAAAAAAGCTCATTTAGGACCTGCCCTTACGAAGGGGTAGGCAGCTGTATATCAAGGAGTAAACCTTCTGAGAATAAAAACAGCTGGAGCTTGTTAAGGTAATTACACAGGGGAAAGGAGAATGTACTGGGAACTCCTCAGAAGAATCTGATTTGTGGTGAGGGCAGAGAGATAAAAGCTCGTTTAGGAACGACATGAACATGCTGCGTAGGTAGCTGTTTATCAGTAAATATCTCCACTGAGATTAAGAAAAGCAGTAGCTTAATAAATTAAGTACTTCCTGGTATGGTTACTGTACTGGTAACTCCCCAAAAGAATCTGGATTGTGGTGAGGGAACAGAGAAAAAAGCTCATTTAGGACCTGCACTTACGAAGGGGGTAGGCAGCTGTATATCAGGGAGTAAACCTTCTGAGAATAAAAACAGCTGGAGCTTGTTAAGGTAATTACACAGGGGAAAGGATAATGTACTGGGAACTCCTCAGAAGAATCTGATTTGTGGTGAGGGCAGAGAGATAAAAGCTCATTTAGGAACGACATGAACATGCTGCGTAGGTAGCTGTTTATCAGTAAATATCTCCACTGAGATTAAGAAAAGCAGTAGCTTAATAAATTAAGTACTTCCTGGTATGGTTACTGTACTGGTAACTCCCCAAAAGAATCTGGATTGTGGTGAGGGAACAGAGAAAAAAGCTCATTTAGGACCTGCACTTACGAAGGGGGTAGGCAGCTGTATATCAGGGAGTAAACCTTCTGAGAATAAAAACAGCTGGAGCTTGTTAAGGTAATTACACAGGGGAAAGGATAATGTACTGGGAACTCCTCAGAAGATCTGATTTGTGGTGAGGGCAGAGAGATAAAAGCTCATTTAGGAACGACATGAACATGCTGCGTAGGTAGCTGTTTATCAGTAAATATCTCCACTGAGATTAAGAAAAGCAGTAGCTTAATAAATTAAGTACTTCCTGGTATGGTTACTGTACTGGTAACTCCCCAAAAGAATCTGCATTGTGGTGAGGGAACAGAGAAAGAAGCTCATTAAGGACCTGCACTTACGAAGGTGGTAGGCAGCTGTATATCAGGGAGTAAACCTTCTGAGAATAAAAACAGCTGGAGCTTGTTAAGGTAATTACACAGGGGAAAGGATAATGTACAGGGAACTCCTCAGAAGAATCTGATTTCTGGTGAGGGCACAGAGATAAAAGCTCGTTTAGGAACGACATGAACATGCTGCGTAGGTAGCTGTTTATCAGTAAATATCTCCACTGAGATTAAGAAAGCAGTAGCTTAATAAATTAAGTACTTCCTGGTATGGTTACTGTACTGGTAACTCCCCAAAAGAATCTGGATTGTGGTGAGGGAACAGAGAAAAAAGCTCATTTAGGACCTGCACTTACGAAGGGGGTAGGCAGCTGTATATCAGGGAGTAAACCTTCTGAGAATAAAAACAGCTGGAGCTTGTTAAGGTAATTACACAGGAGAAAGGATAATGTACTGGGAACTCCTCAGAAGAATCTTATTTGTGGTGAGGGCAGAGAGATAAAAGCTCGTTTAGGAACGACATGAACATGCTGCGTAGGTAGCTGTTTATCAGTAAATATCTCCACTGAGATTAAGAAAAGCAGTAGCTTAATAAATTAAGTACTTCCTGGTATTGTTACTGTACTGGGAACTCCCCAAAAGAATCTGCATTGTGGTGAGGGAACAGAGAAAGAAGCTCATTAAGGACCTGCACATACGAAGGTGGTAGGCAGCTGTATATCAGGGAGTAAACCTTCTGAGAATAAAAACAGCTGGAGCTTGTTAAGGTAATTACACAGGGGAAAGGATAATGTACTGGGAACTCCTCAGAAGAATCTGATTTGTGGTGAGGGCAGAGAGATAAAAGCTCATTTAGGAACGACATGAACATGCTGCGTAGGTAGCTGTTTATCAGTAAATATCTCCACTGAGATTAAGAAAAGCAGTAGCTTAATAAATTAAGTACTTCCTGCTATGGTTACTGTACTGGTAACTCCCTAAAAGAATCTGGATTCTGGTGAGGGAACAGAGAAAAAAGCTCATTTAGGACCTGCACTTACGAAGGGGGTAGGCAGCTGTATATCAGGGAGTAAACCTTCTGAGAATAAAAACAGCTGGAGCTTGTTAAGGTAATTACACAGGGGAAAGGATAATGTACTGGGAACTCCTCAGAAGAATCTGATTTGTGGTGAGGGCAGAGAGATAAAAGCTCATTTAGGAACGACATGAACATGCTGCGTAGGTAGCTGTTTATCAGTAAATATCTCCACTGAGATTAAGAAAAGCAGTAGCTTAATAAATTAAGTACTTCCTGCTATGGTTACTGTACTGGTAACTCCCTAAAAGAATCTGGATTGTGGTGAGGGAACAGAGAAAAAAGCTCATTTAGGACCTGCACTTACGAAGGGGTTAGGCAGCTGTATATCAGGGAGTAAACCTTCTGAGAATAAAAACAGCTGGAGCTTGTTAAGGTAATTACACAGGGGAAAGGATAATGTACTGGGAACTCCTCAGAAGAATCTGATTTGTGGTGAGGGCAGAGAGATAAAAGCTCATTTAGGAACGACATGAACATGCTGCGTAGGTAGCTGTTTATCAGTAAATATCTCCACTGAGATTAAGAAAAGCTGTAGCTTAATAAATTAAGTACTTCCTGGTATGGTTACTGTACTGGTAACTCCCCAAAAGAATCTGGATTGTGGTGAGGGAACAGAGAAAAAAGCAAATTTAGGACCTGCACTTACGAAGAGGGTAGGCAGCTGTATATCAGGGAGTAAAACTTCTGAGAATAAAAACAGCTGGAGCTTGTTAAGGTAATTACACAGGGCAAAGGATAATGTACTGGGAACTCCTCAGAAGAATCTGATTTGTGGTGAGGGCAGAGAGATAAAAGGTCATTTAGGAACGACATGAACATGCTGCGTAGGTAGCTGTTTATCAGTAAATATCTCCACTGAGATTAAGAAAAGCAGTAGCTTAATAAATTAAGTACTTCCTGCTATGGTTACTGTACTGGTAACTCCCTAAAAGAATCTGGATTCTGGTGAGGGAACAGAGAAAAAAGCTCATTTAGGACCTGCACTTACGAAGGGGGTAGGCAGCTGTATATCAGGGAGTAAACCTTCTGAGAATAAAAACAGCTGGAGCTTGTTAAGGTAATTACACAGGGGAAAGGATAATGTACTGGGAACTCCTCAGAAGAATCTGATTTGTGGTGAGGGCAGAGAGATAAAAGCTCATTTAGGAACGACATGAACATGCTGCGTAGGTAGCTGTTTATCAGTAAATATCTCCACTGAGATTAAGAAAAGCAGTAGCTTAATAAATTAAGTACTTCCTGGTATGGTTACTGTACTGGTAACTCCCCAAAAGAATCTGCATTGTGGTGAGGGAACAGAGAAAGAAGCTCATTAAGGACCTGCACTTACGAAGGTGGTAGGCAGCTGTATATCAGGGAGTAAACCTTCTGAGAATAAAAACAGCTGGAGCTTGTTAAGGTAATTACACAGGGGAAAGGATAATGTACTGGGAACTCCTCAGAAGAATCTGATTTCTGGTGAGGGCACAGAGATAAAAGCTCGTTTAGGAACGACATGAACATGCTGCGTAGGTAGCTGTTTATCAGTAAATATCTCCACTGAGATTAAGAAAGCAGTAGCTTAATAAATTAAGTACTTCCTGGTATGGTTACTGTACTGGTAACTCCCCAAAAGAATCTGGATTGTGGTGAGGGAACAGAGAAAAAAGCTCATTTAGGACCTGCACTTACGAAGGGGGTAGGCAGCTGTATATCAGGGAGTAAACCTTCTGAGAATAAAAACAGCTGGAGCTTGTTAAGGTAATTACACAGGAGAAAGGATAATGTACTGGGAACTCCTCAGAAGAATCTTATTTGTGGTGAGGGCAGAGAGATAAAAGCTCGTTTAGGAACGACATGAACATGCTGCGTAAGTAGCTGTTTATCAGTAAATATCTCCACTGAGATTAAGAAAAGCAGTAGCTTAATAAATTAAGTACTTCCTGGTATGGTTACTGTACTGGTAACTCCCCAAAAGAATCTGATTGTGGTAAGGGAACAGAGAAAAAAGCTCATTTAGGACCTGCCCTTACGAAGGGGGTAGGCAGCTGTATATCAGGGAGTAAACCTTCTGAGAATAAAAACAGCTGGAGCTTGTTAAGGTAATTACACAGGGGAAAGGATAATGTACTGGGAACTCCTCAGAAGAATCTGATTTGTGGTGAGGGCAGAGAGATAAAAGCTCGTTTAGGAACGACATGAACATGCTGCGTAGGTAGCTGTATTTCAGTTAATATCTCCACTGAGATTAAGAAAAGCAGTAGCTTAATAAATTAAGTACTTCCTGGTATGGTTACTGTACTGGTAACTCCCCAAAAGAATCTGGATTTTGGTGAGGGAACAGAGAAAAAAGCTCATTTAGGACCTGCACTTACGAAGGGGGTAGGCAGCTGTATATCAGGGAGTAAACCTTCTGAGAATAAAAACAGCTGGAGCTTGTTAAGGTAATTACACAGGGGAAAGGATTATGTACTGGGAACTCCTCAGAAGAATCTGATTTGTGGTGAGGGCAGAGAGATAAAAGCTCATTTAGGAACGACATGAACATGCTGCGTAGGTAGCTGTTTATCAGTAAATATCTCCACTGAGATTAAGAAAAGCAGTAGCTTAATAAATTAAGTACTTCCTGGTATGGTTACTGTACTGGTAACTCCCCAAAAGAATCTAGATTGTGGTAAGGGAACAGAGAAAAAAGCTCATTTAGGACCTGCCCTTACGAAGGGGGTAGGCAGCTGTATATCAAGGAGTAAACCTTCTGAGAATAAAAACAGCTGGAGCTTGTTAAGGTAATTACACAGGGGAAAGGAGAATGTACTGGGAACTCCTCAGAAGAATCTGATTTGTGGTGAGGGCAGAGAGATAAAAGCTCGTTTAGGAACGACATGAACATGCTGCGTAGGTAGCTGTTTATCAGTAAATATCTCCACTGAGATTAAGAAAAGCAGTAGCTTAATAAATTAAGTACTTCCTGGTATGGTTACTGTACTGGTAACTCCCCAAAAGAATCTGGATTGTGGTGAGGGAACAGAGAAAAAAGCTCATTTAGGACCTGCACTTACGAAGGGGGTAGGCAGCTGTATATCAGGGAGTAAACCTTCTGAGAATAAAAACAGCTGGAGCTTGTTAAGGTAATTACACAGGGGAAAGGATAATGTACTGGGAACTCCTCAGAAGAATCTGATTTGTGGTGAGGGCAGAGAGATAAAAGCTCATTTAGGAACGACATGAACATGCTGCGAAGGTAGCTGTTTATCAGTAAATATCTCCACTGAGATTAAGAAAAGCAGTAGCTTAATAAATTAAGTACTTCCTGGTATGGTTACTGTACTGGTAACTCCCCAAAAGAATCTGGATTGTGGTGAGGGAACAGAGAAAAAAGCTCATTTAGGACCTGCACTTACGAAGGGGGTAGGCAGCTGTATATCAGGGAGTAAACCTTCTGAGAATAAAAACAGCTGGAGCTTGTTAAGGTAATTACACAGGGAAAGGATAATGTACTGGGAACTCCTCAGAAGAATCTGATTTGTGGTGAGGGCAGAGAGATAAAAGCTCGTTTAGGAACGACATGAACATGCTGCGTAGGTAGCTGTTTTTCAGTAAATATCTCCACTGAGATTAAGAAAAGCAGTAGCTTAATAAATTAAGTACTTCCTGGTATGGTTACTGTACTGGTAACTCCCCAAAGAATCTGGATTTTGGTGAGGGAACAGAGAAAAAAGCTCATTTAGGACCTGCACTTACGAAGGGGGTAGGCAGCTGTATATCAGGGAGTAAACCTTCTGAGAATAAAAACAGCTGGAGCTTGTTAAGGTAATTACACAGGGGAAAGGATTATGTACTGGGAACTCCTCAGAAGAATCTGATTTGTGGTGAGGGCAGAGAGATAAAAGCTCATTTAGGAACGACATGAACATGCTGCGTAGGTAGCTGTTTATCAGTAAATATCTCCACTGAGATTAAGAAAAGCAGTAGCTTAATAAATTAAGTACTTCCTGGTATGGTTACTGTACTGGTAACTCCCCAAAAGAATCTAGATTGTGGTAAGGGAACAGAGAAAAAAGCTCATTTAGGACCTGCCCTTACGAAGGGGGTAGGCAGCTGTATATCAAGGAGTAAACCTTCTGAGAATAAAAACAGCTGGAGCTTGTTAAGGTAATTACACAGGGGAAAGGAGAATGTACTGGGAACTCCTCAGAAGAATCTGATTTGTGGTGAGGGCAGAGAGATAAAAGCTCGTTTAGGAACGACATGAACATGCTGCGTAGGTAGCTGTTTATCAGTAAATATCTCCACTGAGATTAAGAAAAGCAGTAGCTTAATAAATTAAGTACTTCCTGGTATGGTTACTGTACTGGTAACTCCCCAAAAGAATCTGGATTGTGGTGAGGGAACAGAGAAAAAAGCTCATTTAGGACCTGCACTTACGAAGGGGGTAGGCAGCTGTATATCAGGGAGTAAACCTTCTGAGAATAAAAACAGCTGGAGCTTGTTAAGGTAATTACACAGGGGAAAGGATAATGTACTGGGAACTCCTCAGAAGAATCTGATTTGTGGTGAGGGCAGAGAGATAAAAGCTCATTTAGGAACGACATGAACATGCTGCGTAGGTAGCTGTTTATCAGTAAATATCTCCACTGAGATTAAGAAAAGCAGTAGCTTAATAAATTAAGTACTTCCTGGTATGGTTACTGTACTGGTAACTCCCCAAAAGAATCTGGATTGTGGTGAGGGAACAGAGAAAAAAGCTCATTTAGGACCTGCACTTACGAAGGGGGTAGGCAGCTGTATATCAGGGAGTAAACCTTCTGAGAATAAAAACAGCTGGAGCTTGTTAAGGTAATTACACAGGGGAAAGGATAATGTACTGGGAACTCCTCAGAAGAATCTGATTTGTGGTGAGGGCAGAGAGATAAAAGCTCATTTAGGAACGACATGAACATGCTGCGTAGGTAGCTGTTTATCAGTAAATATCTCCACTGAGATTAAGAAAAGCAGTAGCTTAATAAATTAAGTACTTCCTGGTATGGATACTGTACTGGTAACTCCCCAAAAGAATCTGGATTGTGGTGAGGGAACAGAGAAAAAAGCTCATTTAGGACCTGCACTTACGAAGGGGGTAGGCAGCTGTATATCAGGGAGTAAACCTTCTGAGAATAAAAACAGCTGGAGCTTGTTAAGGTAATTACACAGGGGAAAGGATAATGTACTGGGAACTCCTCAGAAGAATCTGATTTGTGGTGAGGGCAGAGAGATAAAAGCTCGTTTAGGAACGACATGAACATGCTGCGTAGGTAGCTGTTTATCAGTAAATATCTCCACTGAGATTAAGAAAAGCAGTAGCTTAATAAATTAAGTACTTCCTGGTATGGTTACTGTACTGGTAACTCCCCAAAAGAATCTGGATTGTGGTGAGGGAACAGAGAAAAAAGCTCATTTAGGACCTGCACTTACGAAGGGGGTAGGCAGCTGTATATCAGGGAGTAAACCTTCTGAGAATAAAAACAGCTGGAGCTTGTTAAGGTAATTACACAGGGGAAAGGATAATGTACTGGGAACTCCTCAGAAGAATCTGATTTGTGGTGAGGGCAGAGAGATAAAAGCTCATTTAGGAACGACATGAACATGCTGCGTAGGTAGCTGTTTATCAGTAAATATCTCCACTGAGATAAGAAAAGCAGTAGCTTAATAAATTAAGTACTTCCTGGTATGGTTACTGTACTGGTAACTCCCCAAAAGAATCTGGATTGTGGTGAGGGAACAGAGAAAAAAGCTCATTTAGGACCTGCACTTACGAAGGGGGTAGGCAGCTGTATATCAGGGAGTAAACCTTCTGAGAATAAAAACAGCTGGAGCTTGTTAAGGTAATTACACAGGGGAAAGGATAATGTACTGGGAACTCCTCAGAAGAATCTGATTTGTGGTGAGGGCAGAGAGATAAAAGCTCATTTAGGAACGACATGAACATGCTGCGTAGGTAGCTGTTTATCAGTAAATATCTCCACTGAGATTAAGAAAAGCAGTAGCTTAATAAATTAAGTACTTCCTGGTATGGATACTGTACTGGTAACTCCCCAAAAGAATCTGGATTGTGGTGAGGGAACAGAGAAAAAAGCTCATTTAGGACCTGCACTTACGAAGGGGGTAGGCAGCTGTATATCAGGGAGTAAACCTTCTGAGAATAAAAACAGCTGGAGCTTGTTAAGGTAATTACACAGGGGAAAGGATAATGTACTGGGAACTCCTCAGAAGAATCTGATTTGTGGTGAGGGCAGAGAGATAAAAGCTCATTTAGGAACGACATGAACATGTTGCGTAGGTAGCTGTTTATCAGTAAATATCTCCACTGAGATTAAGAAAAGCAGTAGCTTAATAAATTAAGTACTTCCTGGTATGGTTACTGTACTGGTAACTCCCCAAAAGAATCTGGATTGTGGTGAGGGAACAGAGAAAAAAGCTCATTTAGGACCTGCACTTACGAAAGGGGTAGGCAGCTGTATATCAAGGAGTAAACCTTCTGAGAATAAAAACAGCTGGAGCTTGTTAAGGTAATTACACAGGAGAAAGGATAATGTACTGGGAACTCCTCAGAAGAATCTTATTTGTGGTGAGGGCAGAGAGATAAAAGCTCGTTTAGGAACGACATGAACATGCTGCGTAGGTAGCTGTTTATCAGTAAATATCTCCACTGAGATTAAGAAAAGCAGTAGCTTAATAAATTAAGTACTTCCTGGTATGGTTACTGTACTGGTAACTCCCCAAAAGAATCTGGATTGTGGTGAGGGAACAGAGAAAAAAGCTCATTTAGGACCTGCACTTACGAAGGGGGTAGGCAGCTGTATATCAGGGAGTAAACCTTCTGAGAATAAAAACAGCTGGAGCTTGTTAAGGTAATTACACAGGGGAAAGGATAATGTACTGGGAACTCCTCAGAAGAATCTGATTTGTGGTGAGGGCAGAGAGATAAAAGCTCATTTAGGAACGACATGAACATGCTGCGTAGGTAGCTGTTTATCAGTAAATATCTCCACTGAGATTAAGAAAAGCTGTAGCTTAATAAATTAAGTACTTCCTGGTATGGTTACTGTACTGGTAACTCCCCAAAAGAATCTGGATTGTGGTGAGGGAACAGAGAAAAAAGCTCATTTAGGATATGCACTTACGAAGGGGATAGGCAGCTGAATATCAGGGAGTAAACCTTCTCAGAATAAAAACAGCTGGAGCTTGTTAAGGTAATTACACAGGGGAAAGGATAATGTACTGGGAACTCCTCAGAAGAATCTGATTTGTGGTGAGGGCAGAGAGATAAAAGCTCATTTAGGAACGACATGAACATGCTGCGTAGGTAGCTGTTTATCAGTAAATATCTCCACTGAGATTAAGAAAAGCAGTAGCTTAATAAATTAAGTACTTCCTGCTATGGTTACTGTACTGGTAACTCCCTAAAAGAATCTGGATTGTGGTGAGGGAACAGAGAAAAAAGCTCATTTAGGACCTGCACTTACGAAGGGGTTAGGCAGCTGTATATCAGGGAGTAAACCTTCTGAGAATAAAAACAGCTGGAGCTTGTTAAGGTAATTACACAGGGGAAAGGATAATGTACTGGGAACTCCTCAGAAGAATCTGATTTGTGGTGAGGGCAGAGAGATAAAAGCTCATTTAGGAACGACATGAACATGCTGCGTAGGTAGCTGTTTATCAGTAAATATCTCCACTGAGATTAAGAAAAGCTGTAGCTTAATAAATTAAGTACTTCCTGGTATGGTTACTGTACTGGTAACTCCCCAAAGAATCTGGATTGTGGTGAGGGAACAGAGAAAAAAGCAAATTTAGGACCTGCACTTACGAAGAGGGTAGGCAGCTGTATATCAGGGAGTAAAACTTCTGAGAATAAAAACAGCTGGAGCTTGTTAAGGTAATTACACAGGGCAAAGGATAATGTACTGGGAACTCCTCAGAAGAATCTGATTTGTGGTGAGGGCAGAGAGATAAAAGCTCATTTAGGAACGACATGAACATGCTGCGTAGGTAGCTGTTTATCAGTAAATATCTCCACTGAGATTAAGAAAAGCAGTAGCTTAATAAATTAAGTACTTCCTGCTATGGTTACTGTACTGGTATCTCCCTAAAAGAATCTGGATTCTGGTGAGGGAACAGAGAAAAAAGCTCATTTAGGACCTGCACTTACGAAGGGGGTAGGCAGCTGTATATCAGGGAGTAAACCTTCTGAGATAAAAACAGCTGGAGCTTGTTAAGGTAATTACACAGGGGAAAGGATAATGTACTGGGAACTCCTCAGAAGAATCTGATTTGTGGTGAGGGCAGAGAGATAAAAGCTCATTTAGGAACGACATGAACATGCTGCGTAGGTAGCTGTTTATCAGTAAATATCTCCACTGAGATTAAGAAAAGCAGTAGCTTAATAAATTAAGTACTTCCTGGTATGGTTACTGTACTGGTAACTCCCCAAAAGAATCTGGATTGTGGTGAGGGAACAGAGAAAAAAGCTCATTTAGGACCTGCACTTACGAAGGTGGTAGGCAGCTGTATATCAGGGAGTAAACCTTCTGAGAATAAAAACAGCTGGAGCTTGTTAAGGTAATTACACAGGGGAAAGGATAATGTACTGGGAACTCCTCAGAAGAATCTGATTTGTGGTGAGGGCAGAGAGATAAAAGCTCATTTAGGAACGACATGAACATGCTGCGTAGGTAGCTGTTTATCAGTAAATATCTCCACTGAGATTAAGAAAAGCAGTAGCTTAATAAATTAAGTACTTCCTGGTATGGTTACTGTACTGGTAACTCCCCAAAAGAATCTGCATTGTGGTGAGGGAACAGAGAAAGAAGCTCATTAAGGACCTGCACTTACGAAGGTGGTAGGCAGCTGTATATCAGGGAGTAAACCTTCTGAGAATAAAAACAGCTGGAGCTTGTTAAGGTAATTACACAGGGGAAAGATAATGTACTGGGAACTCCTCAGAAGAATCTGATTTCTAGTGAGGGCACAGAGATAAAAGCTCGTTTAGGAACGACATGAACATGCTGCGTAGGTAGCTGTTTATCAGTAAATATCTCCACTGAGATTAAGAAAGCAGTAGCTTAATAAATTAAGTACTTCCTGGTATGGTTACTGTACTGGTAACTCCCCAAAAGAATCTGGATTGTGGTGAGGGAACAGAGAAAAAAGCAAATTTAGGACCTGCACTTACGAAGGGGTTAGGCAGCTGTATATCAGGGAGTAAACCTTCTGAGAATAAAAACAGCTGGAGCTTGTTAAGGTAATTACACAGGGGAAAGGATAATGTACTGGGAACTCCTCTGAAGAATCTGATTTGTGGTGAGGGCAGAGAGATAAAAGCTCATTTAGGAACGACATGAACATGCTGCGTAGGTAGCTGTTTATCAGTAAATATCTCCACT
The DNA here is from genome assembly GCF_023159225.1 of Perognathus longimembris pacificus. Lineage (NCBI taxonomy): Eukaryota > Metazoa > Chordata > Mammalia > Rodentia > Heteromyidae > Perognathus > Perognathus longimembris. Next base: position 8,009 of record NW_025961709.1, on the reverse strand, counting down.
GAGATTAAGAAAAGCTGTAGCTTAATAAATTAAGTACTTCCTGGTATGGTTACTGTACTGGTAACTCCCCAAAGAATCTGGATTGTGGTGAGGGAACAGAGAAAAAAGCAAATTAGGACCTGCACTTACGAAGAGGGTAGGCAGCTGTATATCAGGGAGTAAAACTTCTGAGAATAAAAACAGCTGGAGCTTGTTAAGGTAATTACACAGGGCAAAGGATAATGTACTGGGAACTCCTCAGAAGAATCTGATTTGTGGTGAGGGCAGAGAGATAAAAGCTCATTTAGGAACGACATGAACATGCTGCGTAGGTAGCTGTTTATCAGTAAATATCTCCACTGAGATTAAGAAAAGCAGTAGCTTAATAAATTAAGTACTTCCTGCTATGGTTACTGTACTGGTAACTCCCTAAAAGAATCTGGATTCTGGTGAGGGAACAGAGAAAAAAGCTCATTTAGGACCTGCACTTACGAAGGTGGTAGGCAGCTGTATATCAGGGAGTAAACCTTCTGAGAATAACAACAGCTGGAGCTTGTTAAGGTAATTACACAGGGGAAAGGATAATGTACTGGGAACTCCTCAGAAGAATCTGATTTGTGGTGAGGGCAGAGAGATAAAAGCTCATTTAGGAACGACATGAACATGCTGCGTAGGTAGCTGTTTATCAGTAAATATCTCCACTGAGATTAAGAAAAGCAGTAGCTTAATAAATTAAGTACTTCCTGGTATGGTTACTGTACTGGTAACTCCCCAAAAGAATCTAGATTGTGGTAAGGGAACAGAGAAAAAAGCTCATTTAGGACCTGCCCTTACGAAGGGGGTAGGCAGCTGTATATCAAGGAGTAAACCTTCTGAGAATAAAAACAGCTGGAGCTTGTTAAGGTAATTACACAGGGGAAAGGAGAATGTACTGGGAACACCTCAGAAGAATCTGATTTGTGGTGAGGGCAGAGAGATAAAAGCTCGTTTAGGAACGACATGAACATGCTGCGTAGGTAGCTGTTTATCAGTAAATATCTCCACTGAGATTAAGAAAAGCAGTAGCTTATTAAATTAAGTACTTTCTGGTATGGTTACTGTACTGGTAACTCCCCAAAAGAATCTGGATTGTGGTGAGGGAACAGAGAAAAAAGCTCATTTAGGACCTGCACTTACGAAGGGGGTAGGCAGCTGTATATCAAGGATTAAACCTTCTGAGAATAAAAACAGCTGGAGCTTCTTAAGGTAATTACACAGGGGAAAGGATAATGTACTGGGAACTCCTCAGAAGAATCTTATTTGTGGTGAGGGCAGAGAGATAAAAGCTCGTTTAGGAACGACTTGAACATGCTGCGTAGGTAGCTGTTTATCAGTAAATATCTCCACTGAGATTAAGAAAAGCAGTAGCTTAATAAATTAAGTACTTCCTGGTATGGTTACTGTACTGGTAACTCCCCAAAAGAATCTGGATTGTGGTGAGGGAACAGAGAAAAAAGCTCATTTAGGACCTGCACTTACGAAGGGGGTAGGCAGCTGTATATCAGGGAGTAAACCTTCTGAGAATCAAAACAGCTGGAGCTTGTTAAGGTAATTACACAGGGGAAAGGATAATGTACTGGGAACTCCTCAGAAGAATCTGATTTGTGGTGAGGGCAGAGAGATAAAAGCTCATTTAGGAACGACATGAACATGCTGCGTAGGTAGCTGTTTATCAGTAAATATCTCCACTGAGATTAAGAAAAGCAGTAGCTTAATAAATTAAGTACTTCCTGGGATGGTTACTGTACTGGTAACTCGCCAAAAGAATCTGGATTGTGGTGAGGGAACAGAGAAAAAAGCTCATTTAGGACCTGCACTTACGAAGGGGGTAGGCAGCTGTATATCAGGGAGTAAACCTTCTGAGAATAAAAACAGCTGGAGCTTGTTAAGGTAATTCCACAGGGGAAAGGATAATGTACTGGGAACTCCTCAGAAGAATCTGATTTGTGGTGAGGGCAGAGAGATAAAAGCTCATTTAGGAACGACATGAACATGCTGCGTAGGTAGCTGTTTATCAGTAAATATCTCCACTGAGATTAAGAAAAGCAGTAGCTTAATAAATTAAGTACTTCCTGCTATGGTTACTGTACTGGTAACTTTCCAAAAGAATCTGGATTGTGGTAAGGGAACAGAGAAAAAAGCTCATTTAGGACCTGCCCTTACGAAGGGGGTAGGCAGCTGTATATCAGGGAGTAAACCTTCTGAGAATAAAAACAGCTGGAGCTTGTTAAGGTAATTACACAGGGGAAAGGGTAATGTACTGGGAACTCCTCAGAAGAATCTGATTTGTGGTGAGGGCAGAGAGATAAAAGCTCGTTCAGGAACGACATGAACATGCTGCGTAGGTAGCTGTTTATCAGTAAATATCTCCACTGAGATTAAGAAAAGCAGTAGCTTAATAAATTAAGTACTTCCTGGTATGGTTACTGTACTGGTAACTCCCCAAAAGAATCTGGATTTTGGTGAGGGAACAGAGAAAAAAGCTCATTTAGGACCTGCACTTACGAAGGGGGTAGGCAGCTGTATATCAGGGAGTAAACCTTCTGAGAATAAAAACAGCTGGAGCTTGTTAAGGTAATTACACAGGGGAAAGGATAATGTACTGGGAACTCCTCAGAAGAATCTGATTTGTGGTGAGGGCAGAGAGATAAAAGCTCATTTAGGAACGACATGAACATGCTGCGTAGGTAGCTGTTTATCAGTAAATATCTCCACTGAGATTAAGAAAAGCAGTAGCTTAATAAATTAAGTACTTCCTGCTATGGTTACTGTACTGGTAACTCCCCAAAAGAATCTGGATTGTGGTGAGGGAACAGAGAAAAAAGCTCATTTAGGACCTGCACTTACGAAGGGGGTAGGCAGCTGTATATCAGGGAGTAAACCTTCTGAGAATAAAAACAGCTGGAGCTTGTTAAGGTAATTACACAGGGGAAAGGATAATGTACTGGGAACTCCTCAGAAGAATCTGATTTGTGGTGAGGGCAGAGAGATAAAAGCTCATTTAGGAACGACAGGAACATGCTGCGTAGGTAGCTGTTTATCAGTAAATATCTCCACTGAGATTAAGAAAAGCAGTAGCTTAATAAATTAAGTACTTCCTGGTATGGTTACTGTACTGGTAACTCCCAAAAGAATCTGGATTGTGGTGAGGGAACAGAGAAAAAAGCTCATTTAGGACCTGCACTTACGAAGGGGGTAGGCAGCTGTATATCAGGGAGTAAACCTTCTGAGAATAAAAGCAGCTGGAGCTTGTTAAGGTAATTACACAGGGGAAAGGATAAGGTACTGGGAACTCCTCAGAAGAATCTGATTTGTGGTGAGGGCAGAGAGATAAAAGCTCATTTAGGAACGACATGAACATGCTGCGTAGGTAGCTGTTTATCAGTAAATATCTCCACTGAGATTAAGAAAAGCAGTAGCTTAATAAATTAAGTACTTCCTGGTATGGTTACTGTACTGGTAACTCCCCAAAAGAATCTGGATTGTGGTGAGGGAACAGAGAAAAAAGCTCATTTAGGACCTGCACTTACTTAGGGGGTAGGCAGCTGTATATCAGGGAGTAAACCTTCTGAGAATAAAAACAGCTGGAGCTTGTTAAGGTACTTACACAGGGGAAACGATAATGTACTGGGAACTCCTCAGAAGAATCTGATTTGTGGTGAGGGCAGAGAGATAAAAGCTCATTTAGGAACGACATGAACATGCTGCGTAGGTAGCTGTTTATCAGTAAATATCTCCACTGAGATTGAGAAAGGCAGTAGCTTAATAAATTAAGTACTTCCTGGTATGGTTACTGTACTGGTAACTCCCCAAAAGAATCTGGATTGTGGTGAGGGAACAGAGAAAAAAGCTCATTTAGGACCTGCACTTACGAAGGGGGTAGGCAGATGTATATCAGGGAGTAAACCTTCTGAGAATAAAAACAGCTGGAGCTTGTTAAGGTAATTACACAGGGGAAAGGATAATGTACTGGGAACTCCTCAGAAGAATCTGATTTGTGGTGAGGGCAGAGAGATAAAAGCTCATTTAAGAACGACATGAACATGCTGCGTAGGTAGCTGTTTATCAGTAAATATCTCCACTGAGATTAAGAAAAGCAGTAGCTTAATAAATTAAGTACTTCCTGGTATGGTTACTGTACTGGTAACTCCCCAAAAGAATCTGGATTGTGGTGAGGGAACAGAGAAAAAAGCTCATTTAGGACCTGCATTTACGAAGGGGGTAGGCAGCTGTATATCAGGGAGTAAACCTTCTGAGAATAAAAACAGCTGGAGCTTGTTAAGGTAATTACACAGGGGAAAGGATAATGTACTGGGAACTCCTCAGAAGAATCTGATTTGTGGTGAGGGCAGAGAGATAAAAGCTCATTTAGGAACGACATGAACATGCTGCGTAGGTAGCTGTTTATCAGTAAATATCTCCACTGAGATTAAGAAAAGCAGTAGCTTAATAAATTAAGTACTTCCTGGTATGGTTACTGTACTGGTAACTCCCCAAAAGAATCTAGATTGTGGTAAGGGAACAGAGAAAAAAGCTCATTTAGGACCTGCCCTTACGAAGGGGGTAGGCAGCTGTATATCAAGGAGTAAACCTTCTGAGAATAAAAACAGCTGGAGCTTGTTAAGGTAATTACACAGGGGAAAGGAGAATGTACTGGGAACACCTCAGAAGAATCTGATTTGTGGTGAGGGCAGAGAGATAAAAGCTCGTTTAGGAACGACATGAACATGCTGCGTAGGTAGCTGTTTATCAGTAAATATCTCCACTGAGATTAAGAAAAGCAGTAGCTTATTAAATTAAGTACTTTCTGGTATGGTTACTGTACTGGTAACTCCCCAAAAGAATCTGGATTGTGGTGAGGGAACAGAGAAAAAAGCTCATTTAGGACCTGCACTTACGAAGGGGGTAGGCAGCTGTATATCAAGGATTAAACCTTCTGAGAATAAAAACAGCTGGAGCTTCTTAAGGTAATTACACAGGGGAAAGGATAATGTACTGGAACTCCTCAGAAGAATCTTATTTGTGGTGAGGGCAGAGAGATAAAAGCTCGTTTAGGAACGACTTGAACATGCTGCGTAGGTAGCTGTTTATCAGTAAATATCTCCACTGAGATTAAGAAAAGCAGTAGCTTAATAAATTAAGTACTTCCTGGTATGGTTACTGTACTGGTAACTCCCCAAAAGAATCTGGATTGTGGTGAGGGAACAGAGAAAAAAGCTCATTTAGGACCTGCACTTACGAAGGGGGTAGGCAGCTGTATATCAGGGAGTAAACCTTCTGAGAATCAAAACAGCTGGAGCTTGTTAAGGTAATTACACAGGGGAAAGGATAATGTACTGGGAACTCCTCAGAAGAATCTGATTTGTGGTGAGGGCAGAGAGATAAAAGCTCATTTAGGAACGACATGAACATGCTGCGTAGGTAGCTGTTTATCAGTAAATATCTCCACTGAGATTAAGAAAAGCAGTAGCTTAATAAATTAAGTACTTCCTGGGATGGTTACTGTACTGGTAACTCGCCAAAAGAATCTGGATTGTGGTGAGGGAACAGAGAAAAAAGCTCATTTAGGACCTGCACTTACGAAGGGGGTAGGCAGCTGTATATCAGGGAGTAAACCTTCTGAGAATAAAAACAGCTGGAGCTTGTTAAGGTAATTCCACAGGGGAAAGGATAATGTACTGGGAACTCCTCAGAAGAATCTGATTTGTGGTGAGGGCAGAGAGATAAAAGCTCATTTAGGAACGACATGAACATGCTGCGTAGGTAGCTGTTTATCAGTAAATTTCTCCACTGAGATTAAGAAAAGCAGTAGCTTAATAAATTAAGTACTTCCTGCTATGGTTACTGTACTGGTAACTCCCCAAAAGAATCTGGATTGTGGTAAGGGAACAGAGAAAAAAGCTCATTTAGGACCTGCCCTTACGAAGGGGGTAGGCAGCTGTATATCAGGGAGTAAACCTTCTGAGAATAAAAACAGCTGGAGCTTGTTAAGGTAATTACACAGGGGAAAGGGTAATGTACTGGGAACTCCTCAGAAGAATCTGATTTGTGGTGAGGGCAGAGAGATAAAAGCTCGTTCAGGAACGACATGAACATTCTGCGTAGGTAGCTGTTTATCAGTAAATATCTCCACTGAGATTAAGAAAAGCAGTAGCTTAATAAATTAAGTACTTCCTGGTATGGTTACTGTACTGGTAACTCCCCAAAAGAATCTGGATTTTGGTGAGGGAACAGAGAAAAAAGCTCATTTAGGACCTGCACTTACGAAGGGGGTAGGCAGCTGTATATCAGGGAGTAAACCTTCTGAGAATAAAAACAGCTGGAGCTTGTTAAGGTAATTACACAGGGGAAAGGATAATGTACTGGGAACTCCTCAGAAGAATCTGATTTGTGGTGAGGGCAGAGAGATAAAAGCTCATTTAGGAACGACATGAACATGCTGCGTAGGTAGCTGTTTATCAGTAAATATCTCCACTGAGATTAAGAAAAGCAGTAGCTTAATAAATTAAGTACTTCCTGCTATGGTTACTGTACTGGTAACTCCCCAAAAGAATCTGGATTGTGGTGAGGGAACAGAGAAAAAAGCTCATTTAGGACCTGCACTTACGAAGGGGTAGGCAGCTGTATATCAGGGAGTAAACCTTCTGAGAATAAAAACAGCTGGAGCTTGTTAAGGTAATTACACAGGGGAAAGGATAATGTACTGGGAACTCCTCAGAAGAATCTGATTTGTGGTGAGGGCAGAGAGATAAAAGCTCATTAGGAACGACAGGAACATGCTGCGTAGGTAGCTGTTTATCAGTAAATATCTCCACTGAGATTAAGAAAAGCAGTAGCTTAATAAATTAAGTACTTCCTGGTATGGTTACTGTACTGGTAACTCCCCAAAAGAATCTGGATTGTGGTGAGGGAACAGAGAAAAAAGCTCATTTAGGACCTGCACTTACGAAGGGGGTAGGCAGCTGTATATCAGGGAGTAAACCTTCTGAGAATAAAAGCAGCTGGAGCTTGTTAAGGTAATTACACAGGGAAAGGATAAGGTACTGGGAACTCCTCAGAAGAATCTGATTTGTGGTGAGGGCAGAGAGATAAAAGCTCATTTAGGAACGACATGAACATGCTGCGTAGGTAGCTGTTTATCAGTAAATATCTCCACTGAGATTAAGAAAAGCAGTAGCTTAATAAATTAAGTACTTCCTGGTATGGTTACTGTACTGGTAACTCCCCAAAAGAATCTGGATTGTGGTGAGGGAACAGAGAAAAAAGCTCATTTAGGACCTGCACTTACTTAGGGGGTAGGCAGCTGTATATCAGGGAGTAAACCTTCTGAGAATAAAAACAGCTGGAGCTTGTTAAGGTACTTACACAGGGGAAACGATAATGTACTGGGAACTCCTCAGAAGAATCTGATTTGTGGTGAGGGCAGAGAGATAAAAGCTCATTTAGGAACGACATGAACATGCTGCGTAGGTAGCTGTTTATCAGTAAATATCTCCACTGAGATTGAGAAAGGCAGTAGCTTAATAAATTAAGTACTTCCTGGTATGGTTACTGTACTGGTAACTCCCCAAAAGAATCTGGATTGTGGTGAGGGAACAGAGAAAAAAGCTCATTTAGGACCTGCACTTACGAAGGGGGTAGGCAGATGTATATCAGGGAGTAAACCTTCTGAGAATAAAAACAGCTGGAGCTTGTTAAGGTAATTACACAGGGGAAAGGATAATGTACTGGGAACTCCTCAGAAGAATCTGATTTGTGGTGAGGGCAGAGAGATAAAAGCTCATTTAAGAACGACATGAACATGCTGCGTAGGTAGCTGTTTATCAGTAAATATCTCCACTGAGATTAAGAAAAGCAGTAGCTTAATAAATTAAGTACTTCCTGGTATGGTTACTGTACTGGTAACTCCCCAAAAGAATCTGGATTGTGGTGAGGGAACAGAGAAAAAAGCTCATTTAGGACCTGCATTTACGAAGGGGGTAGGCAGCTGT
>NW_025961708.1:0-48082 GCF_023159225.1 Perognathus longimembris pacificus | reverse complement strand
GACATGAACATGCTGCATAGGTAGCTGTTTATCCGTAAATATCTCCAATGAGATTAAGAAAAGCAGTAGCTTAATAAATTAAGTACTTCCTGGTATGGATAAATTACTGGTAACTCCCCAAAAGAATCTGGATTGTGGTGAGGGAACAGAGAAAAAAGCACATTTAGGACCTGCACTTACGAGGGTAGGCAGCTGTATATCAGGGAGAAAACCTTCTGAGAATAAAAAGGGCTGGAACTTGTTAAGGTAATTACACAGGGGAAAGGATAATGTACTGGGAACTCCTCAGAAATCTGATTTGTGGTGAGGGGAGGGAGATAATAGCTCATTTAGGAACGACATGATCATGCTGCGTAGGTAGCTGTTTATCCGTAAATATCTTCACTGAGATTAACAAAAGCAGTAGCTTAATAAATTAAGTACTTCCTGGTATGGTTACTGTACTGGTAACTCCCAAAAGAATCTGGATTGTGGTGAGGGAACAGAGAAAAAGGCTCATTTACGACCTGCACTTACGAAGGGTGTAGGCAGTACAGTAACCATAACAGGAAGTACTTAATTTATTAAGCTACTGCTTATCTTAATCTCAGTGGAAATATTTACTGATAAACAGGTACCTATGCAGCATTTTCAGGGAACAGAGAAAAAAAAAGCTCATTTAGGACCTCCACTTACGAAGGGGGTAGGCAGCTATATATCACGGAGTAAACCTTCTGAGAATAAAAACAGCTGGAGCTTGTTAAGGTAATTACACAGGGAAAAGGATAATGTACTGGGAACTCCTCAGAAGATTCTGATTCGTGGTGAGGGGAGAGAGATAAAAGCTCCTTTAGGAACGACATGAACATGCTGCGTAGGTAGATGTTTATCAATAAATATCTCCACTGAGATTAAGAAAAGCAGTAGCTTAATAAATTAAGTACTTCCTGGTATGGTTACTGTACTGGTAACTCCCCAAAAGTATCTGGATTGTGGTGAGGGAACAGAGAAAAAAGCTCATTTAGGACCTGCACTTACGAAGGGGGTAGGCAGCTGTATATCAGGGAGTAAACCTTCTGAGAATAAAAACAGCTGGAGCTTGTTAAGGTAGTTACACAGGGGAAAGGATAATGTACTGGGAACTCCTCAGAAGAATCTGATTTGTGGTGACGGGAGAGAGATAAAAGCTCATTTAGGAACGACATGAACATGCTGTGAAGGTAGCTGTTTATCAGTAAATACCTCCACTGAGATTAATAAAAGCAGTAGGTTAATATATTAAGTACTTCCTGGTATGGTTACTGTACTGGTAACTCCCCAAAAGAATCTGGATTGTGGTTAGGGAACAGAGAAAAAGGCTCATTTAGGACCTGCACTTACGAAGGGTGTAGGAAGTACAGTAACCATACCAGGAAGTACTTAATTTATTAAGCTACTGCTTATCTTAATCTCAGTGGAAATATTTACTGATAAACAGCTACCTATGCAGCATTTTCAGAGACCGGAGGAAAAAAAAGCTCATTTAGGACCTCCACTTACGAAGGGGGTAGGCAGCTATATATCAGGGAGTAAACCTTCTGAGAATAAAAACAGCTGGAGCTTGTTAAGGTAATTACACAGGGAAAAGGATAATGTACTGGGAACTCCTCAGAAGATTCTGATTCGAGGTGAGGGGAGAGAGATAAAAGCTCATTTAGGAACGACATGAACATGCTGCGTAGGTAGCTGTTTATCAGTAAATATCTCCACTGAGATTAAGAAAAGCAGTAGCTTAATAAATTAAGTACTTCCTGGTATGGTTACTGTACTGGTAAATCCCCAAAAGTATCTGGATTGTGGTGAGGGAACAGAGATAAAAGCTCATTTAGGACCTGCATTTACGAAGGGGGTAGGCAGCTGTATATCAGGGAGTAAACCTTCTGAGAATAAAAACAGCTGGAGCTTGTTAAGGTAGTTACACAGGGGAAAGGATAATGTACTGGGAACTCCTCAGAAGAATCTGATTTGTGGTGACGGGAGAGAGATAAAAGCTCATTTAGGAACGACATGAACATGCTGTGTAGGTAGCTGTTTATCAGTAAATATCTCCACTGAGATTAAGAAAAGCAGTAAGTTAATATATTAAGTACTTCCTGGTATGGTTACTGTACTGGTAACTCCCCAAAAGAATCTGGATTGTGGTTAGGGAACAGAGAAAAAGGCTCATTTAGGACCTGCACTTACGAAGGGTGTAGGCAGTACAGTAACCATACCAGGAAGTACTTAATTTATTAAGCTACTGCTTATCTTAATCTCAGTGGAGATGTTTACTGATAAATAGCTACCTATGCAGCATTTTCAGGTAAGAGAGAAAAAAAAAGCTCATTTCGGACCTCTACTTACGAAGAGGGAAGGCAGCTGTATATCAGGGTGTAAACCTTCTGAGAATAATCACAGCTGGAGCTTGTTAAGGTAATTACACAGGGAAAAGGATAATGTACTGGGAACTCCTCAGAAGATTCTGATTTGTGGTGAGGGGAGAGAGATAAAACCTCATTTAGGAACGACATGAACATGCTGCGTAGGTAGCTGTTTATCAGTAAATATCTTCACTGAGATTAAGAAAAGCAGTAGCTTAATAAATTAAGTACTTCCTGGTATGGTTACTGTACTGGTAACTCCCCAAAAGAGTCTGGATTGTGGTGAGGGAACAGAGAAAAAAGCTCATTTAGGACCTGCACTTACGAAGGGGGTAGGCAGCTGTATATCAGGGAGTATCCCTTCTGAGAATAAAAACAGGTGGAGCTTGTTTAGGTAATTACTCAAGTTAAAGGATAATGTACTGGGAACTTCTCAGAAGAATCTGATTTGTGTTGAGGGGAGAGAGATAAAAGCTCACTTAGAAACGACATGAAAATGCTGCATATGTAGCTGTTTATCAGTAAATATCTCCACTGAGATTAAGAAAAGCAGTAGCTTAATAAATTAAGTACTTCCTGGTATGGTTACTGTACTTGTAACTCCCCCAAAGAATCTTTATTGTGGGCAGGGAACAGAGAAAAAAGCTCAGTTAGGACCTGCAGTTACGAAGGGGGTAGGCAGGTGCATATCAGGGAGTATCCCTTCTGACAACAAAAACAGCTGGAGCTTGTTAAGGTAATTACACAGGAGATAGGATAATGTACTGGGAACTCCTGAGAAGAATCTGATTTGTGGTTAGGGGAGAGAGATAAAAGCTCATTTAGGAACGACATGAACATGCTGCGTAGGTAGCTGTTTATCAGTAAATATCTCCACTGAGATTGAGAAAAGCAGAAGCTTAATAAATTAAGTACTTCATGGTATGGTTACTGTACTGGTAACTCCCCAAAGGAATCTGGATTTTGGTGAGGGAACAGAGAAAAAAGCTCATTTAGGACCTGCACTTACGAAGGGGGTAAGCAGCTGTATATCAGGGAGTAAACCTTCTGAGAATAAAAACAGCTGGAGCTTGTTGAGGTAATTACACAGGGGAAAGGATAATGTACTGGGAACTCCTCAGAAGAATCTGATTTGTGGTGAGGGGAGAGAGATAAAAGCTTATTTAGGAACGACATGAACATGCTGCGTAGATAGATGTTTATCAGTAAATATCTCCACTGAGATTAAGAAAAGCAGTAGCTTAATAAATTAAGGACTTCCTGATATGGTTACTGTACTGGTAACTCCCCAAAAGAATCTGGATTGTGGTGAGGGAACAGAGAAAAAAGGTCATTTAGGACCTGCACTTACGAAGGGTTTAGGCAGCTGTATATCAGAGAGTAAACCTTCTGGGAGTAAAAACACCTGGACCTTGTTAAGATTACAACACAGGGGAAAGGAATATGTACTGGGAATTCCTCAGAAGAATCTGATTTGTGGTGAGGGGAGAGAGATAAAAGCTCATTTAGGAACGACATGAACATGCTGTATAGGTAGCTGTTTATCAGTAAAAATCTCCACTGAGATTAAGAAAAGCAGTAGCTTAATAAATTAAGTACTTCCTGGTATGGTTACTGTACTGGTAACTCCACAAAAGAATCTGGATTGTGGTGAGGGAACAGAGAAAAAAGCTCATTTATGACGAGCACTTAAGAAGGGGGTAGGCAGCTTTATATCAGGGAGTAAACCTTCAAGAATAAAAACAGCTGGAGCTTGTTAAGGTAATTACAAAGGGGAAAGGATAATATACTGGGAACTCCTCAGAAGAATCTGATTTGTGGTGAGGGGAGAGAGATAAAAGCTCATTTAGGAACGACATGAACATGCTGCGTAGGTAGCTTTTTATCAATAAATATCTCCACTGAGTTTAAGGAAAGCAGTAGCTTAATAAATGAAGTACATCCTGGTATGGTTACTGTACTGGGAACTCCTCAGAAGAATTTGATTTGTGGTGAGGGGAGAGAGATAAAAGCTCATTTAGGAACGACATGAACATGCAGCGTAGGTAACTGTTTATCAGTAAATATCTCCATTGAGATTAAGAAAAGCAGTAGCTTAATAAATTTAGTACTTCCTGGTATGGTTACTGTACAGGTAACTCCCCAAATGAATCTGGATTGTGGTGAGGGAACAGAGAAAAAGCTCATTTAGGACCTGCACTTACGAAGGGGGTATAGAGCTGTATATCAAGGAGTATAACTTCTGAGAAGAAAAACAGCTGGAGTTTTTTAAGGTAATTACACAGGGGAAAGGATAATGTACTGGGAACTCCTCAGAAGAATCTGATTTGTGGTGAGGGGAGAGAGAAAAAAGCTCATTTAGGAACGACATGAACATGCTGCATACGTAGCTGTTTATCAGTAAATATCTCCACTGAGATTAAGAAAAGCAGTAGCGTAATAAATTAAGTACTTCCTGTTATGGTTACTGCACTGGTAACTCCCCAAAAGAATCTGTATTGTGGTGAGGGAACAGAGGAAAAAGCTCATTTTGGACCTGCACTTACAAAGGGGGTAGGCAGTATGGTTACTGTACTGGTAACTCCCAAAAGAATCTGTATTGTGGTGAGGGAACAGAGGAGAAAGCTCATTTTGGACCTGCACTTACGAAGGGGGTAGGCAGCTGTATATCAGGGAGTAAACCTTCTGAGAATAAAAACAGCTGGAACTTGTTAAGGTAATTACACAGGGGAAAGGATAATGTACTGAGAATTCCTCAGAAGAATCTGATTTGTCGTGAGGGGAGAGAGATAAAAGCTCATTTAAGAACGACATGAACATGCTGCATAGGTAGCTGTTTATCAGTAAATATCTCCACTGAGATTAAGAAAAGCAGTAGCTTAATAAATTAAGGACTTCCTGGTATGGTTACTGTACTGGTAACTCCCAAAAGAATCTGGATTGTGGTGAGGGAACAGAGAAAAAAGCTCATTTAGGACCTGCACTTACGACGGGGTTAGGCAGCTGAATATCAGGGAATATCCCTTCTGAGAATAAAAACAGCCTGAGCTTGTTAAAGTAATTACACAGTGGAAAGGATAATGTACTGGGAACTCCTCAGAAGAATCTGATTCGTGGTGAGGGCAGAGAGATAAAAGCTCATTTAGGAACGACATGAACATGCTGCATAGGTAGCTGTTTATCAGTAAATATCTCCACTGAGATTAAGAAAAGCAGTAGCTTAATAAACTAAGTACTTCCTCGTATGGTTACTGTACTGGTAACTTCCCAAAAGAATCTGTATTGTGGTGAGGGAACAGAGAAAAAAGCTCATTTAGGACCTGCACTTACGAAGGGGGTAGGCAGCTGTATATCAGGGAGTAAACCTTCTGAGAATAAAAACAGCTGGAGATTGTTAAGGTAATTACACAGGGGAAAGGATAATGTACTGGGAACTCCTCAGAAGAATCTGATTTGTGGTGAGGGTAGAGAGATAAAAGCTCACTTAGGACCGACATGAACATGCTGCGTCTGTAGCTGTTTATCAGTAAATGTATCCACTGAGTTTAAGAAAAGCGGTAGCTTAATAAATTAAGTACTTCCTTGTATGGTTAATGTAGTGGTAACTCCCCAAAATAATCTGGATTGTGGTGAGGGAACACAGAAAAAAGCTCATTTAAGACCTGCACTTTCGAAGGGGGTAGGCAGCTGAATATCAGGGAGTATGCCTTCTGAGAATAAAACCAGCTAGAGCTTGTTAAGGTAATTACACAGGGGAAAGGATAATGTACTGGGAACTCCTCAGAAGAATCGGAATTGTGGTGAGGGGAGAGAGACAAAAGCTCAATTAGGAAGGACATGAACATGCTGCATAGATAGCTGTTTATCAGTAAATATCACCACTGAGATTAAGAAAATCAGTAGCTTAATAAATTAAATACTTTCTGGTATGGTTACTGTACTTGTAACTCTCCAAAAGAATGTGGATTGTGGTGAGGGAACAGAGAATAAAGCTCATTTATGACCAGCACTTACGACGAGGGGAGGCAGCTGTATATCAGGGAGTAAACCTTCTGAGAATAAAAACAGCTGGAGCATGATAAGGTAATTACACAGGGGAAAGGATAATGTACTGGGAACTCCTCAGAAGAATCTGATTTGTGGTGAGGGGAGAGAGAAAAAAGCTCATTAGGAACGACATGAACATGCTGCGTAGGTAGCTGTTTATCCGTAAATATTTCCACTGAGATTAAGAAAAGCAGTAGCTTAATAAATTAAGTACTTCCTGGTATGGTTACTGTACTGGTAACTCCCCAAAAGAATGTGGATTGTGGTGAGGGAACAGAGAATAAAGCTCATTTATGACCTGCACTTACAAAGGGGGGTAGGCAGGTGTATATCAGGGAGTAAACCTTCTGAGAATAAAAAAAGCTGGAGCTTGTTAAGGTAATTACACAGGGGAAAGGATAATGTACTGGGAACTCCTCAGAAGAATCTGATTTGTGGTGAGGAGAGAGATAAAAGCTCATTTAGGTACGACATGAACATGCTGCGTAGGTAGCTGTTTATCAGTAAATATCTCCACTGAGATTAAGAAAAGCAGTAGTTTAATAAATTAAGTACTTCCTGGTATGCTTACTGTACTGGTAATTCCCCAAAAGAATCTGGATTGTGGTGAGGGAACAGAGAAAAAAGCTCATTTAGGACCTACACTTACGAAGGGGGTAGGCAGCTGTATATCAGGGAGTATCCCTTCTGAGAATAAAAACAGCTGGAGCATGATAAGGTAATTACACAGGGAAAAGGACAATGTACTGGGAACTCCTCAGAAGAATCTGATTTGTAGTGAGGGGAGAGAGAAAAAATCTCATTATGAACGACATGAAAATGCTGCTAGGTAGCTATTTATCAGTAAATATCTCCACTGAGATTAAGAAAAGCAGTAGCTTAATAAATTAAGTACTTCCTGGTATGGTTACTGTATTGGTAACTCAAAAAAAGAATCTGGATTGTGGTGAGGGAACAGAGAAAAAAGCTCATTTAGGACCTGCACTTACCAAGGGGGTAGGCAGCTGTATTTCAATGAGTAAACCTTCTGAGAATAAAAACAGCTGGACCTTGTTAAGGTAATTACACAGGGGAAAGGATAATGTACTGGGAACTCCTCAGAAGAATATGATTTGTGGTGAGGGGAGAGAGGTAAAGCTCATTTAGGAACGACAGGATAATGCTGCATAGGTAGTTGTTTATCAGTAAATATCTCCACTGAGATTAGGAAAAGCAGTATCTTAATAAATTAAGTACTTCCTGGTATGGTTACTTTACTGGTAACTCCCAAAAGAATCTGGATTGTGGTGAGGGAACAGAGAAAAAAGCACATTTAGGACCAGCACTTACGAAGGGGGTAGGCAGCTGTGTATCAGGGAGTAAACCTTCTGAGAATAAAAACAGCTGGAGCTTGTTAAGGTAATTGCACAGGGGAAAGGATAATATACTGGGAACTCCTCAGAAGAATCTGATTTGTATTGAGGGGAGAGAGATAAAAGCTCATATAGGATCGACATGAACATGCAGCGTAGGTAGCTGTTTATCAGTAAATATCTCCACTGAGATTATGAAAAGCAGTAGCTTAATAAATTAAGTACATCCTGGTATGGTTACTATACTGGAAACTCCCCCAAAGAGTCTGGATTGTGGTGAGGAACAGAGAAAAAAGCTCATTTAGGACCTGCACTTACGAATGGATTAGGCAGCTGTATATCAGGGAGTAAACATTCTGAGAAAAAAAAACAGCTGGAGCTTGTTAAGGTAATTACACAGGGGAAAGGATAATGTACTTGGAACTCCTCAGAAGAATCTGATTTGTGGTGAGGGGAGAGAGATAAAAGCTCATTTAGGACCTGCACTTACGAAGGGGATAGGCAGCTGTATATCAGGGAGTATCCCTTCTGAGAATAAAAACAGCTGGAGCTTGTTAAGGTAATTACACAGAGGAAAGGATAATGTACTGGGAACTCCTCAGAAGAATCTGATTTGTGGTGAGGGGAGAGAGATAAAAGCTCATTTAGGAACGACATGAAGATGCTTCGTAGGTATCTGTTTATCAGTAAATATCTCCACTGAGATTAAGAAAAGCAGTAGCTTAATAAATTAAGTACTTCCTGGTATGGTTACTGTACTGGTAACTCCCCAAAAGAATCTGGATTGTGGTGAGGGAACAGAGAAAAAAGCTCATTTAGGACCTGCACTTACGAAGGGGGTAGGCAGCTGTATATCAGGGAGTATCCATTCTGAGAATAAAAACAGCTGGAGCTTGTTAAAGTAATTACACAGGGGAAAGGATAATGTACTGAGAACTCCTCAGAAGAATCTGATTTGTGATGAGGGGAGAGAGATAAAAGCTCATTTAGGAACGACATGAACATGCTGCATAAGTAGCTCTTTATCAGTAAATATCTCCACTGAGATTAAGAAAAGCAGTAACTTAATAAATTAAGTACTTCCAGGTATGGCTACTCTACTGGTAACTCCCCAAAAGAATCTGGATTGTGGTGTGGGAACAGAGAAAAAAGCTCATTTAGGACATGCACTTACGAAGGGGGTAGGCAGCTGTATATCAGGGAGAAAACCTTCTGAGAATAAAAACAGCTGGAGCTTGTTAAGGTAATTACACAGGGGAAAGGATAATGTACTGGGAACTCCTCAGAAGAATCTGATTTGTGGTGAGGGGAGAGAGATAAAAGCTCATTTAGGAACGGCATGAACATGCTTTTTAAGTAGCTGTTTATCAGCAAATATCTCCACTGAGATTAAGAAAAGCAGTAGCTTAATAAATTAAGTACTTCCTGGTATGGTTACTGTACTGGTAACTCCCCAAAAGAATCTGGATTGTGGTGAGGGAACAGAGAAAAAAGCTCATTTAGGACCTGCACTTATGAAGGGGGTAGGCATCTGTATATGAGGGAGTAAACCTTCTGGGAATAAAAAGAGCTGGAGCTTGTTAAGAAAATTACATAGGGGAAAGGATAATGTACTGGGAACTCCTCAGAAGAATCTGATTGGTGGTGAGGGGAGATAGATAAAAGCTCACTTAGGAACGACATGAAAATGCTGCATAGGTAGCTGTTTATAAGTAAATATCTCCACTGAGATTAAGAAAAGCAGTAGTTAATCAATTAAGTACTTCCTGGTATGGTTACTGTACTGGTAACTCCCCAAAAGAATCTGGATTGTGGTGAGGGAACAGACAAAAAAGCTCATTTAGGACCTGCACTTACCAAGGGGGTAGGCAGCTGTATATCAGGGTGTAAACCTTCTGAGAATAAAAACAGCTGGAGCTTGTAAAGGTAATTACAGAGGGGAAAGGATAATGTACTGGGAACTCCTCAGAAGAATCTGATTTGTGGTGAGGGTAGAGAGATAAAAGCTCACTTAGGACCGACATGAACATGCTGCGTCTGTAGCTGTTTATCAGTAAATGTATCCACTGAGATTAAGAAAAGCGGTAGCTTAATAAATGAAGTACTTCCTTGTATGGTTAATGTACTGGTAACTCCCCAAAATAATCTGGATTGTGGTGAGGGAACAGAGAAAAAAGCTCATTTAAGACCTGCACTTTCGAAGGGGGTAGGCAGCTGAATATCAGGGAGTATGCCTTCTGAGAATAAAACCAGCTAGAGCTTGTTAAGGTAATTACACAGGGGAAAGGATAATGTACTGGGAACTCCTCAGAAGAATCGTAATTGTGGTGAGGGGAGAGAGACAAAAGCTCAATTAGGAAGGACATGAACATGCTGCATAGATAGCTGTTTATCAGTAAATATCTCCACTGAGATTAAGAAAATCAGTAGCTTAATAAATTAAATACTTTCTGGTATGGTTACTGTACTGGTAACTCCCCAAAAGAATCTGGATTGTGGTGAGGGAACAGAGAATAAAGCTCATTTATGACCAGCACTTACGACGAGGGGAGGCAGCTGTATATCAGGGAGTAAACCTTCTGAGAATAAAAACAGCTGGAGCATGATAAGGTAATTACACAGGGGAAAGGATAATGTACTGGGAACTCCTCAGAAGAATCTGTTTTGTGGTGAGGGGAGAGAGAAAAAAGCTCATTTAGGAACGACATGAACATGCTGCGTAGGTAGCTGTTTATCCGTAAATATTTCCACTGAGATTAAGAAAAGCAGTAGCTTAATAAATTAAGTACTTCCTGGTATGGTTACTGTACTGATAACTCCCCAAAAGAATGTGGATTGTGGTGAGGGAACAGAGAATAAAGCTCATTTATGACCTGCACTTACGAAGGGGGTAGGCAGGTGTATATCAGGGAGTAAACCTTCTGAGAATAAAAAAAGCTGGAGCTTGGTAAGGTAATTACACAGGGGAAAGGATAATGTACTGGGAACTCCTCAGAAGAATCTGATTTGTGGTGAGGAGAGAGATAAACTCATTTAGGAACGACATGAACATGCTGCGTAGGTAGCTGTTTATCAGTAAATATCTCCACTGAGATTAAGAAAAGCAGTAGTTTAATAAATTAAGTACTTCCTGGTATGCTTACTGTACTGGTAATTCCCCAAAAGAATCTGGATTGTGGTGAGGGAACAGAGAAAAAAGCTCATTTAGGACCTACACTTACGAAGGGGGTAGGCAGCTGTATATCAGGGAGTATCCCTTCTGAGAATAAAAACAGCTGGAGCTTGTTAAAGAAATTACACAGGGAAAAGGATAATGTACTGGGAACTCCTCAGAAGAATCTGATTTGCAGTGAGGGGAGAGAGAAAAAATCTCATTATGAACGACATGAAAATGCTGCTAGGTAGCTATTTATCAGTAAATATCTCCACTGAGATTAAGAAAAGCAGTAGCTTAATAAATTAAGGACTTCCTGGTATGGTTACTGTACTGGTAACTCCCCAAAAGAATCTGGATTGTGGTGAGGGAACAGAGAAAAAAGCTCATTTAGGACCTGCACTTACGACGGGGTTAGGCAGCTGAATATCAGGGAATATCCCTTCTGAGAATAAAAACAGCCTGAGCTTGTTAAAGTAATTACACAGTGGAAAGGATAATGTACTGGGAACTCCTCAGAAGAATCTGATTCGTGGTGAGGGCAGAGAGATAAAAGCTCATTTAGGAACGACATGAACATGCTGCATAGGTAGCTGTTTATCAGTAAATATCTCCACTGAGATTAAGAAAAGCAGTAGCTTAATAAACTAAGTACTTCCTCGTATGGTTACTGTACTGGTAACTTCCCAAAAGAATCTGTATTGTGGTGAGGGAACAGAGAAAAAAGCTCATTTAGGACCTGCACTTACGAAGGGGGTAGGCAGCTGTATATCAGGGAGTAAACCTTCTGAGAATAAAAACAGCTGGAGATTGTTAAGGTAATTACACAGGGGAAAGGATAATGTACTGGGAACTCCTCAGAAGAATCTGATTTGTGGTGAGGGTAGAGAGATAAAAGCTCACTTAGGACCGACATGAACATGCTGCGTCTGTAGCTGTTTATCAGTAAATGTATCCACTGAGTTTAAGAAAAGCGGTAGCTTAATAAATTAAGTACTTCCTTGTATGGTTAATGTAGTGGTAACTCCCCAAAATAATCTGGATTGTGGTGAGGGAACACAGAAAAAAGCTCATTTAAGACCTGCACTTTCGAAGGGGGTAGGCAGCTGAATATCAGGGAGTATGCCTTCTGAGAATAAAGCCAGCTAGAGCTTGTTAAGGTAATTACACAGGGGAAAGGATAATGTACTGGGAACTCCTCAGAAGAATCGGAATTGTGGTGAGGGGAGAGAGACAAAAGCTCAATTAGGAAGGACATGAACATGCTGCATAGATAGCTGTTTATCAGTAAATATCTCCACTGAGATTAAGAAAATCAGTAGCTTAATAAATTAAATACTTTCTGGTATGGTTACTGTACTTGTAACTCTCCAAAAGAATGTGGATTGTGGTGAGGGAACAGAGAATAAAGCTCATTTATGACCAGCACTTACGACGAGGGGAGGCAGCTGTATATCAGGGAGTAAACCTTCTGAGAATAAAAACAGCTGGAGCATGATAAGGTAATTACACAGGGGAAAGGATAATGTACTGGGAACTCCTCAGAAGAATCTGATTTGTGGTGAGGGGAGAGAGAAAAAAGCTCATTAGGAACGACATGAACATGCTGCGTAGGTAGCTGTTTATCCGTAAATATTTCCACTGAGATTAAGAAAAGCAGTATCTTAATAAATTAAGTACTTCCTGGTATGGTTACTGTACTGGTAACTCCCCAAAAGAATGTGGATTGTGGTGAGGGAACAGAGAATAAAGCTCATTTATGACCTGCACTTACAAAGGGGGTAGGCAGGTGTATATCAGGGAGTAAACCTTCTGAGAATAAAAAAAGCTGGAGCTTGTTAAGGTAATTACACAGGGGAAAGGATAATGTACTGGGAACTCCTCAGAAGAATCTGATTTGTGGTGAGGAGAGAGATAAAAGCTCATTTAGGTACGACATGAACATGCTGCGTAGGTAGCTGTTTATCAGTAAATATCTCCACTGAGATTAAGAAAAGCAGTAGTTTAATAAATTAAGTACTTCCTGGTATGCTTACTGTACTGGTAATTCCCCAAAAGAATCTGGATTGTGGTGAGGGAACAGAGAAAAAAGCTCATTTAGGACCTACACTTACGAAGGGGGTAGGCAGCTGTATATCAGGGAGTATCCCTTCTGAGAATAAAAACAGCTGGAGCATGATAAGGTAATTACACAGGGAAAAGGACAATGTACTGGGAACTCCTCAGAAGAATCTGATTTGTAGTGAGGGGAGAGAGAAAAAATCTCATTATGAACGACATGAAAATGCTGCTAGGTAGCTATTTATCAGTAAATATCTCCACTGAGATTAAGAAAAGCAGTAGCTTAATAAATTAAGTACTTCCTGGTATGGTTACTGTATTGGTAACTCAAAAAAAGAATCTGGATTGTGGTGAGGGAACAGAGAAAAAAGCTCATTTAGGACCTGCACTTACCAAGGGGGTAGGCAGCTGTATTTCAATGAGTAAACCTTCTGAGAATAAAAACAGCTGGACCTTGTTAAGGTAATTACACAGGGGAAAGGATAATGTACTGGGAACTCCTCAGAAGAATATGATTTGTGGTGAGGGGAGAGAGGTAAAGCTCATTTAGGAACGACAGGATAATGCTGCATAGGTAGTTGTTTATCAGTAAATATCTCCACTGAGATTAGGAAAAGCAGTATCTTAATAAATTAAGTACTTCCTGGTATGGTTACTTTACTGGTAACTCCCAAAAGAATCTGGATTGTGGTGAGGGAACAGAGAAAAAAGCACATTTAGGACCAGCACTTACGAAGGGGGTAGGCAGCTGTGTATCAGGGAGTAAACCTTCTGAGAATAAAAACAGCTGGAGCTTGTTAAGGTAATTGCACAGGGGAAAGGATAATATACTGGGAACTCCTCAGAAGAATCTGATTTGTATTGAGGGGAGAGAGATAAAAGCTCATATAGGATCGACATGAACATGCAGCGTAGGTAGCTGTTTATCAGTAAATATCTCCACTGAGATTATGAAAAGCAGTAGCTTAATAAATTAAGTACATCCTGGTATGGTTACTATACTGGAAACTCCCCCAAAGAGTCTGGATTGTGGTGAGGAACAGAGAAAAAAGCTCATTTAGGACCTGCACTTACGAATGGATTAGGCAGCTGTATATCAGGGAGTAAACATTCTGAGAAAAAAAAACAGCTGGAGCTTGTTAAGGTAATTACACAGGGGAAAGGATAATGTACTTGGAACTCCTCAGAAGAATCTGATTTGTGGTGAGGGGAGAGAGATAAAAGCTCATTTAGGACCTGCACTTACGAAGGGGATAGGCAGCTGTATATCAGGGAGTATCCCTTCTGAGAATAAAAACAGCTGGAGCTTGTTAAGGTAATTACACAGAGGAAAGGATAATGTACTGGGAACTCCTCAGAAGAATCTGATTTGTGGTGAGGGGAGAGAGATAAAAGCTCATTTAGGAACGACATGAAGATGCTTCGTAGGTATCTGTTTATCAGTAAATATCTCCACTGAGATTAAGAAAAGCAGTAGCTTAATAAATTAAGTACTTCCTGGTATGGTTACTGTACTGGTAACTCCCCAAAAGAATCTGGATTGTGGTGAGGGAACAGAGAAAAAAGCTCATTTAGGACCTGCACTTACGAAGGGGGTAGGCAGCTGTATATCAGGGAGTATCCATTCTGAGAATAAAAACAGCTGGAGCTTGTTAAAGTAATTACACAGGGGAAAGGATAATGTACTGAGAACTCCTCAGAAGAATCTGATTTGTGATGAGGGGAGAGAGATAAAAGCTCATTTAGGAACGACATGAACATGCTGCATAAGTAGCTCTTTATCAGTAAATATCTCCACTGAGATTAAGAAAAGCAGTAACTTAATAAATTAAGTACTTCCAGGTATGGCTACTCTACTGGTAACTCCCCAAAAGAATCTGGATTGTGGTGTGGGAACAGAGAAAAAAGCTCATTTAGGACATGCACTTACGAAGGGGGTAGGCAGCTGTATATCAGGGAGAAAACCTTCTGAGAATAAAAACAGCTGGAGCTTGTTAAGGTAATTACACAGGGGAAAGGATAATGTACTGGGAACTCCTCAGAAGAATCTGATTTGTGGTGAGGGGAGAGAGATAAAAGCTCATTTAGGAACGGCATGAACATGCTTTTTAAGTAGCTGTTTATCAGCAAATATCTCCACTGAGATTAAGAAAAGCAGTAGCTTAATAAATTAAGTACTTCCTGGTATGGTTACTGTACTGGTAACTCCCCAAAAGAATCTGGATTGTGGTGAGGGAACAGAGAAAAAAGCTCATTTAGGACCTGCACTTATGAAGGGGGTAGGCATCTGTATATGAGGGAGTAAACCTTCTGGGAATAAAAACAGCTGGAGCTTGTTAAGAAAATTACATAGGGGAAAGGATAATGTACTGGGAACTCCTCAGAAGAATCTGATTGGTGGTGAGGGGAGATAGATAAAAGCTCACTTAGGAACGACATGAAAATGCTGCATAGGTAGCTGTTTATAAGTAAATATCTCCACTGAGATTAAGAAAAGCAGTAGTTAATCAATTAAGTACTTCCTGGTATGGTTACTGTACTGGTAACTCCCCAAAAGAATCTGGATTGTGGTGAGGGAACAGACAAAAAAGCTCATTTAGGACCTGCACTTACCAAGGGGGTAGGCAGCTGTATATCAGGGTGTAAACCTTCTGAGAATAAAAACAGCTGGAGCTTGTAAAGGTAATTACAGAGGGGAAAGGATAATGTACTGGGAACTCCTCAGAAGAATCTGATTTGTGGTGAGGGTAGAGAGATAAAAGCTCACTTAGGACCGACATGAACATGCTGCGTCTGTAGCTGTTTATCAGTAAATGTATCCACTGAGATTAAGAAAAGCGGTAGCTTAATAAATGAAGTACTTCCTTGTATGGTTAATGTACTGGTAACTCCCCAAAATAATCTGGATTGTGGTGAGGGAACAGAGAAAAAAGCTCATTTAAGACCTGCACTTTCGAAGGGGGTAGGCAGCTGAATATCAGGGAGTATGCCTTCTGAGAATAAAACCAGCTAGAGCTTGTTAAGGTAATTACACAGGGGAAAGGATAATGTACTGGGAACTCCTCAGAAGAATCGTAATTGTGGTGAGGGGAGAGAGACAAAAGCTCAATTAGGAAGGACATGAACATGCTGCATAGATAGCTGTTTATCAGTAAATATCTCCACTGAGATTAAGAAAATCAGTAGCTTAATAAATTAAATACTTTCTGGTATGGTTACTGTACTGGTAACTCCCCAAAAGAATCTGGATTGTGGTGAGGGAACAGAGAATAAAGCTCATTTATGACCAGCACTTACGACGAGGGGAGGCAGCTGTATATCAGGGAGTAAACCTTCTGAGAATAAAAACAGCTGGAGCATGATAAGGTAATTACACAGGGGAAAGGATAATGTACTGGGAACTCCTCAGAAGAATCTGTTTTGTGGTGAGGGGAGAGAGAAAAAAGCTCATTTAGGAACGACATGAACATGCTGCGTAGGTAGCTGTTTATCCGTAAATATTTCCACTGAGATTAAGAAAAGCAGTAGCTTAATAAATTAAGTACTTCCTGGTATGGTTACTGTACTGATAACTCCCCAAAAGAATGTGGATTGTGGTGAGGGAACAGAGAATAAAGCTCATTTATGACCTGCACTTACGAAGGGGGTAGGCAGGTGTATATCAGGGAGTAAACCTTCTGAGAATAAAAAAAGCTGGAGCTTGGTAAGGTAATTACACAGGGGAAAGGATAATGTACTGGGAACTCCTCAGAAGAATCTGATTTGTGGTGAGGAGAGAGATAAACTCATTTAGGAACGACATGAACATGCTGCGTAGGTAGCTGTTTATCAGTAAATATCTCCACTGAGATTAAGAAAAGCAGTAGTTTAATAAATTAAGTACTTCCTGGTATGCTTACTGTACTGGTAATTCCCCAAAAGAATCTGGATTGTGGTGAGGGAACAGAGAAAAAAGCTCATTTAGGACCTACACTTACGAAGGGGGTAGGCAGCTGTATATCAGGGAGTATCCCTTCTGAGAATAAAAACAGCTGGAGCTTGTTAAAGAAATTACACAGGGAAAAGGATAATGTACTGGGAACTCCTCAGAAGAATCTGATTTGCAGTGAGGGGAGAGAGAAAAAATCTCATTATGAACGACATGAAAATGCTGCTAGGTAGCTATTTATCAGTAAATATCTCCACTGAGATTAAGAAAAGCAGTAGCTTAATAAATTAAGTACTTCCTGGTATGGTTACTGTATTGGTAACTCAAAAAAAAAATCTGGATTGTGGTGAGGGAACAGAGAAAAAAGCTCATTTAGGACCTGCACTTACCAAGGGGGTAGGCAGCTGTATTTCAATGACTAAACCTTCTGAGAATAAAAACAGCTGGACCTTGTTAAGGTAATTACACAGGGGAAAGGATAATGTACTGGGAACTCCTCAGAAGAGTATGATTTGTGGTGAGGGGAGAGAGGTAAAGCTCATTTAGGAACGACAGGATAATGCTGCATAGGTAGTTGTTTATCAGTAAATATCTCCACTGAGATTAGGAAAAGCAGTATCTTAATAAATTAAGTACTTCCTGGTATGGTTACTTTACTGGTAACTCCCAAAAGAATCTGGATTGTGGTGAGGGAACAGAGAAAAAAGCACATTTAGGACCAGCACTTACGAAGGAGGTAGGCAGCTGTGTATCAGGGAGTAAACCTTCTGAGAATAAAAACAGCTGGAGCTTGTTAAGGTAATTGCACAGGGGAAAGGATAATATACTGGGAACTCCTCAGAAGAATCTGATTTGTATTGAGGGGAGAGAGATAAAAGCTCATATAGGATCGACATGAACATGCAGCGTAGGTAGCTGTTTATCAGTAAATATCTCCACTGAGATTATGAAAAGCAGTAGCTTAATAAATTAAGTACATCCTGGTATGGTTACTATACTGGAAACTCCCCCAAAGAATCTGGATTGTGGTGAGGAACAGAGAAAAAAGCTCATTTAGGACCTGCACTTACGAATGGATTAGGCAGCTGTATATCAGGGAGTATCCATTCTGAGAATAAAAACAGCTGGAGCTTGTTAAAGTAATTACACAGGGGAAAGGATAATGTACTGGGAACTCCTCAGAAGAATCTGATTTGTGGTGAGGGGAGAGAGATAAAAGCTCATTTAGGACCTGCACTTACGAAGGGGATAGGCAGCTGTATATCAGGGAGTATCGCTTCTGAGAATAAAAACAGCTGGAGCTTGTTAAGGTAATTACACAGAGGAAAGGATAATGTACTGGGAACTCCTCAGAAGAATCTGATTTGTGGTGAGGGGAGAGAGATAAAAGCTCATTTAGGAACGACATGAAGATGCTTCGTAGGTATCTGTTTATCAGTAAATATCTCCACTGAGATTAAGAAAAGCAGTAGCTTAATAAATTAAGTACTTCCTGGTATGGTTACTGTACTGGTAACTCCCCAAAAGAATCTGGATTGTGGTGAGGGAACAGAGAAAAAAGCTCATTTAGGACCTGCACTTACGAAGGGGGTGGGCAGCTGTATATCAGGGAGTATCCAGTCTGAGAATAAAAACAGCTGGAGCTTGTTAAAGTAATTACACAGGGGAAAGGATAATGTACTGAGAACTCCTCAGAAGAATCTGATTTGTGATGAGGGGAGAGAGATAAAAGCTCATTTAGGAACGACATGAACATGCTGCATAAGTAGCTCTTTATCAGTAAATATCTCCACTGAGATTAAGAAAAGCAGTAACTTAATAAATTAAGTACTTCCAGGTATGGCTACTCTACTGGTAACTCCCCAAAAGAATCTGGATTGTGGTGAGGGAACAGAGAAAAAAGCTCATTTAGGACATGCACTTACGAAGGGGGTAGGCAGCTGTATATCAGGGAGAAAACCTTCTGAGAATAAAAACAGCTGGAGCTTGTTAAGGTAATTACACAGGGAAAAGGATAATGTACTGGGAACTCCTCAGAAGAATCTGATTTGTGGTGAGGGGAGAGAGATAAAAGCTCATTTAGGAACGGCATGAACATGCTGTGTAAGAAGCTGTTTATCAGCAAATATCTCCACTGAGATTAAGAAAAGCAGTAGCTTAATAAATTAAGTACTTCCTGGTATGGTTACTGTACTGGAAACTCCCCAAAAGAATCTGGATTGTGGTGAGGGAACAGAGAAAAAAGCTCATTTAGGACCTGCACTTATGAAGGGGGTAGGCATCTGTATATGAGGGAGTAAACCTTCTGGGAATAAAAACAGCTGGAGCTTGTTAAGAAAATTACACAGGGGAAAGGATAATGTACTGGGAACTCCTCAGAAGAATCTGATTGGTGGTGAGGGGAGATAGATAAAAGCTCACTTAGGAACGACATGAAAATGCTGCATAGGTAGCTGTTTATAAGTAAATATCTCCACTGAGATTAAGAAAAGCAGTAGTTAATCAATTAAGTACTTCCTGGTATGGTTACTGTACTGGTAACTCCGCAAAAGAATCTGGATTGTGGTGAGGGAACAGAGAATAAAGCTCATTTATGACCAGCACTTACGACGAGGGGAGGCAGCTGTATATCAGGGAGTAAACCTTCTGAGAATAAAAACAGCTGGAGCATGATAAGGTAATTACACAGGGGAAAGGATAATGTACTGGGAACTCCTCAGAAGAATCTGATTTGTGGTGAGGGGAGAGAGAAAATAGCTCATTTAGGAACGACATGAACATGCTGCGTAGGTAGCTGTTTATCCGTAAATATTTCCACTGAGATTAAGAAAAGCAGTAGCTTAATAAATTAAGTACTTCCTGGTATGGTTACTGTACTGGTAACTCCCCAAAAGAATGTGGATTGTGGTGAGGGAACAGAGAATAAAGCTCATTTATGACCTGCACTTACGAAGGGGGTAGGCAGGTGTATATCAGGGAGTAAACCTTCTGAGAATAAAAAAAGCTGGAGCTTGTTAAGGTAATTACACAGGGGAAAGGATAATGTACTGGGAACTCCTCAGAAGAATCTGATTTGTGGTGAGGAGAGAGATAAAAGCTCATTTAGGAACGACATGAACATGCTGCGTAGGAAGCTGTTTATCAGTAAATATCTCCACTGAGATTAAGACAAGCAGTAGTTTAATAAATTAAGTACTTCCTGGTATGCTTACTGTACTGGTAATTCCCCAAAAGAATCTGGATTGTGGTGAGGGAACAGAGAAAAAAGCTCATTTAGGACCTACACTTACGAAAGGGGTAGGCAGCTGTATATCAGGGAGTATCCCTTCTGAGAATAAAAACAGCTGGAGTTTGTTAAAGAAATTACACAGGGAAAAGGATAATGTACTGGGAACTCCTCAGAAGAATCTGATTTGTAGTGAGGGGAGAAAGAAAAAATCTCATTATGAACGACATGAAAATGCTGCTAGGTAGCTATTTATCAGTAAATATCTCCACTGAGATTAAGAAAAGCAGTAGCTTAATAAATTAAGTACTTCCTGGTATGGTTACTGTATTGGTAACTCAAAAAAAGAATCTGGATTGTGGTGAGGGAACAGAGAAAAAAGCTCATTTAGGACCTGCACTTACCAAGGGGGTAGGCAGCTGTATTTCAATGAGTAAACCTTCTGAGAATAAAAACAGCTGGACCTTGTTAAGGTAATTACACAGGGGAAAGGATAATGTACTGGGAACTCCTCAGAAGAATATGATTTGTGGTGAGGGGAGAGAGGTAAAGATCATTTAGGAACGACAGGATAATGCTGCATAGGTAGTTGTTTATCAGTAAATATCTCCACTGAGATTAGGAAAAGCAGTATCTTAATAAATTAAGTACTTCCTGGTATGGTTACTTTACTGGTAACTCCCAAAAGAATCTGGATTGTGGTGAGGGAACAGAGAAAAAAGCACATTTAGGACCAGCACTTACGAAGGGGGTAGGCAGCTGTGTATCAGGGAGTTAACCTTCTGAGAATAAAAACAGCTAGAGCTTGTTAAGGTAATTGCACAGGGGAAAGGTTAATATACTGGGAACTCCTCAGAAGAATCTGATTTGTATTGAGGGGAGAGAGATAAAAGCTCATATAGGATCGACATGAACATGCAGCGTAGGTAGCTGTTTATCAGTAAATATCTCCACTGAGATTATGAAAAGCAATAGCTTAATAAATTAAGTACTTCCTGGTATGGTTACTGTACTGGTAACTCCCCAAAAGGATCTGGATTGTGGTGAGGGAACAGAGAAAAAAGCTCATTTAGGACCTGCACTTATGAAGGGGGTAGGCATCTGTATATGAGGGAGTAAACCTTCTGGGAATAAAAACTGCTGGAGCTTGTTAAGAAAATTACACAGGGGAAAGGATAATGTACTGGGAACTCCTCAGAAGAATCTGATTGGTGGTGAGGGGAGATAGATAAAAGCTCACTTAGGAACGACATGAAAATGCTGCATAGTTAGCTGTTTATAAGTAAATATCTCCACTGAGATTAAGAAAAGCAGTAGTTAATCAATTAAGTACTTCCTGGTATGGTTACTGTACTGGTAACTCCCCAAAAGAATATGGATTGTGGTGAGGGAACAGAGAAAAAAGCTCATTTAAGACCTGCACTTACCAAGGGGGTAGGCAGCTGTATATCAGGGTGTAAACCTTCTGAGAATAAAAACAGCTGGAGCTTGTAAAGGTAATTACACAGGGGAAAGGATAATGTACTGGGAACTCCTCAGAAGAATCTGATTTGTGGTGAGGGTAGAGAGATAAAAGCTCACTTAGGACCGACATGAACATGCTGCGTCTGTAGCTGTTTATCAGTAAATGTATCCACTGAGATTAAGAAAAGCGGTAGCTTAATAAATTAAGTACTTCCTTGTATGGTTAATGTACTGGTAACTCCCCAAAATAATCTGGATTGTGGTGAGGGAACAGAGAAAAAAGCTCATTTAAGACCTGCACTTTCGAAGGGGGTAGGCAGCTGAATATCAGGGAGTATGCCTTCTGAGAATAAAACCAGCTAGAGCTTGTTAAGGTAATTACACAGGGGAAAGGATAATGTACTGGGAACTCCTCAGAAGAATCAGAATTGTGGTGAGGGGAGAGAGACAAAAGCTCAATTAGGAAGGACATGAACATGCTGCATAGATAGCTGTTTATCAGTAAATATCTCCACTGAGATTAAGAAAATCAGTAGCTTAATAAATTAAATACTTTCTGGTATGGTTACTGTACTTGTAACTCTCCAAAAGAATCTGGATTGTGGTGAGGGAACAGAGAATAAAGCTCATTTATGACCAGCACTTACGACGAGGGGAGGCAGCTGTATATCAGGGAGTAAACCTTCTGAGAATAAAAACAGCTGGAGCATGATAAGGTAATTACACAGGGGAAAGGATAATGTACTGGGAACTCCTCAGAAGAATCTGATTTGTGGTGAGGGGAGAGAGAAAAAAGCTCATTTAGGAACGACATGAACATGCTGCGTAGGTAGCTGTTTATCCGTAAATATTTCCACTGAGATTAAGAAAAGCAGTAGCTTAATAAATTAAGTACTTCCTGGTATGGTTACTGTACTGGTAACTCCCCAAAAGAATGTGGATTGTGGTGAGGGAACAGAGAATAAAGCTCATTTATGACCTGCACTTACGAAGGGGGTAGGCAGGTGTATATCAGGGAGTAAACCTTCTGAGAATAAAAAAAGCTGGAGCTTGTTAAGGTAATTACACAGGGGAAAGGATAATGTACTGGGAACTCCTCAGAAGAATCTGATTTGTGGTGAGGAGAGAGATAAAAGCTCATTTAGGAACGACATGAACATGCTGCGTAGGTAGCTGTTTATCAGTAAATATCTCCACTGAGATTAAGAAAAGCAGTAGTTTAATAAATTAAGTACTTCCTGGTATGCTTACTGTACTGGTAATTCCCTAAAAGAATCTGGATTGTGGTGAGGGAACAGAGAAAAAAGCTCATTTAGGACCTACACTTACGAAGGGGGTAGGCAGCTGTATATCAGGGAGTATCCCTTCTGAGAATAAAAACAGCTGGAGCTTGTTAAAGAAATTACGCAGGGAAAAGGATAATGTACTGGGAACTCCTCAGAAGAATCTGATTTGTAGTGAGGGGAGAGAGAAAAAATCTCATTATGAACGACATGAAAATGCTGCTAGGTAGCTATTTATCAGTAAATATCTCCACTGAGATTAAGAAAAGCAGTAGCTTAATAAATTAAGTACTTCCTGGTATGGTAACTGTATTGGTAACTCAAAAAAAGAATCTGGATTGTGGTGAGGGAACAGAGAAAAAAGGTCATTTAGGACCTGCACTTACCAAGGGGGTAGGCAGCTCTATTTCAATGAGTAAACCTTCTGAGAATAAAAACAGCTGGACCTTGTTAAGGTAATTACACAGGGGAAAGGATAATGTACTGGGAACTCCTCAGAAGAATATGATTTGTGGTGAGGGGAGAGAGGTAAAGCTCATTTAGGAACGACAGGATAATGCTGCATAGGTAGTTGTTTATCAGTAAATATCTCCACTGAGATTAGGAAAAGCAGTATCTTAATAAATTAAGTACTTCCTGTTATGGTTACTTTACTGGTAACTCCCAAAAGAATCTGGATTGTGGTGAGGGAACAGAGAAAAAAGCACATTTAGGACCAGCACTTACGAAGGGGGTAGGCAGCTGTGTATCAGGGAGTAAACCTTCTGAGAATAAAAACAGCTGGAGCTTGTTAAGGTAATTGCACAGGGGAAAGGATAATATACTGGGAACTCCTCAGAAGAATCTGATTTGTATTGAGGGGAGAGAGATAAAAGCTCATATCGAATCGACATGAACATGCAGCGTAGGTAGCTGTTTATCAGTAAATATCTCCACTGAGATTATGAAAAGCAGTAGCTTAATAAATTAAGTACATCCTGGTATGGTTACTATACTGGAAACTCCCCCAAAGAATCTGGATTGTGGTGAGGAACAGAGAAAAAAGCTCATTTAGGACCTGCACTTACGAATGGATTAGGCAGCTGTATATCAGGGAGTAAACATTCTGAGAAAAAAAAACAGCTGGAGCTTGTTAAGGTAATTACACAGGGGAAAGGATAATGTACTGGGAACTCCTCAGAAGAATCTGATTTGTGGTGAGGGGAGAGAGATAAAAGCTCATTTATGAACGACATGAAGATGCTTCGTAGGTATCTGTTTATCAGTAAATATCTCCACTGAGATTAAGAAAAGTAGTAGCTTAATAAATTAAGTACTTCCTGGTATGGTTACTGTACTGGTAACTCCCCAAAAGAATCTGGATTGTGGTGAGGGAACAGAGAAAAAAGCTCATTTAGGACCTGCACTTACGAAGGGGGTAGGCAGCTGTATATCAGGGAGTATCCATTCTGAGAATAAAAACAGCTCGAGCTTGTTAAAGTAATTACACAGGGGAAAGGATAATGTACTGAGAACTCCTCAGAAGAATCTGATTTGTGATGAGGGGAGAGAGATAAAAGCTCATTTAGGAACGACATGAACATGCTGCATAAGTAGCTCTTTATCAGTAAATATCTCCACTGAGATTAAGAAAAGCAGTAACTTAATAAATTAAGTACTTCCAGGTATGGCTACTCTACTGGTAACTCCCCAAAAGAATCTGGATTGTGGTGTGGGAACAGAGAAAAAAGCTCATTTAGGACATGCACTTACGAAGGGGGTAGGCAGCTGTATATCAGGGAGAAAACCTTCTGAGAATAAAAACAGCTGGAGCTTGTTAAGGTAATTACACAGGGGAAAGGATAATGTACTGGGAACTCCTCAGAAGAATCTGATTGGTGGTGAGGGGAGATAGATAAAAGCTCACTTAGGAACGACATGAAAATGCTGCATAGGTAGCTGTTTATAAGTAAATATCTCCACTGAGATTAAGAAAAGCAGTAGTTAATCAATTAAGTACTTCCTGGTATGGTTACTGTACTGGTAACTCCGCAAAAGAATCTGGATTGTGGTGAGGGAACAGAGAAAAAAGCTCATTTAGGACCTGCACTTACCAAGGGGGTAGGCAGCTGTATATCAGGGTGTAAACCTTCTGAGAATAAAAACAGCTGGAGCTTGTAAAGGTAATTACACAGGGGAAAGGATAATGTACTGGGAACTACTCAGAAGTATCTGATTTGTGGTGAGGGGAGAGAGATAAAAGCTCATTTAGAAACGACATGAAGATGCTGCAAAGGTAGCTGTTTGTCAGTAAATATCTCCACTGAGATTAAGAAAAGCAGTAGCTTAATAAATTAAGTACTTCCTGGTTTGGTTACTTTACTGGTAACTCCCAAAAAGTATCTGGATTGTGGTGAGGGAACAGAGAAAAAACTCATTTAGGACCTGCACTTTTGAAGGGGTAAGGCAGCAGTATATCAGGGAGTATACTTCTGAGAATAAAAGCAGCTGGAGCTTGTTACGGTAATTACACAGGGGAAAGGATAATGTACTGGGAACTCCTCAGAAGAATCTGATTTGTGGTGACGGGAGAGAGATAAAACCTCATTTAGGAACGACATGAACATGCTGCATAGGTAGCTGTTTATTCAGTAAATATCTCCACTGAGATTAATAAAAGCAGTAGCTTAATAAATTATGTACTTCCTGGTATGGTTACTCTACTCGTAACTCCACAAAAGAATCTGGATTGTGGTGTGGGATCAGAGAAAAAAGCTCATTTAGGACCTGCACTTAAGAGGGGGTAGGCAGGTGTATATCAGGGAGAAAACCTTCTGAGAATAAAAACAGCTGGAGTTTGTTAAGGTAATTAACCAGGGGAAAGGATAATTTACTGGGAACTCCTCAGAAGAGTCTGACTTGTGGTGAGAGGAGAGAGATTATAGCTCATTTAGGAACGGCATGAACATGCTGCGTATGTAGCTGTTTATCAGTAAATATATCCACTGAGATTAAGAAAAGCAGTAGCTTAATAAATTAAGTACTACCTGGTATGGTTACTGTACTGGTAACTCCCCAAAGAATCTGGATTGTGGTGAGGGAACAGAGAAAAAAGCTCATTTACGACCTGCACATACGAAGCGTGTAGGCAGTTGTATATCAGGGAGTATCCCTTCTGAGAATAAAAACAGCTGGAGCTTGTTAATGTAATTACCCAGAGGATAGGATAATGTACTGGGAACTACTCAGAAGAATCTGATTTGTGGTGAGTGGAGAGAGACAAAAGCTCATTTAGGAACGTTATGAAAATGCTGCATAGGTAGCTGTTGATCAGTAAATATCTCCACTGGGATTAAGAAAAGCAGTAGCTTAGTAAATTAAGTACTTCCTGGTATTGTTACTCTACTGGTAACTCCCCTGAAGAATCTGGATTGTGGTGAGGGGACAGAGAAAAAGGCTCATTTAGGACCTGCACTTACGAAGGGGGTAGGCAGCTGTATATCAGGGAGTAAACCTTCTGAGAATAAAAACAGCTGGAGCTAGTTAAGGTAATTACAAGGGGAAAGGATAATGTACTGGGAACTCCTCAGAAGAATCCGAATGTGGTGAGGGAAGAGAGAAAAAAGCTCATTTATGAACGACATGAACATGCTGCGTAGGTAGCTGTTTATCAGTAAATATCTCCACTGAGATTAAGACAAGCAGTAGCTTAATAAATTAAGTACTTCCTGGTATGGTTACTGTACTGGGAACTCCCCAAAAGAATCTGGATTGTGGTGAGGGAACAGAGAAAAAAGCTCATTTAGGACCGGCACTTAAAAAGGGGGTAGGCAGCTGTATATCAGGGAGTAAACCTTCTGAAAATAAAAACAGCTGGAGCTTGTTAAGGTAATTACACAGGGGAAAGGATAATGTACTGGGAACGCCTCAAAAGAATCTGATTTGTGGTGAGGGGAGAGAGATTAAAGCTCATTTATAAACGACATGAAAATGCTGCATAGGTAGCTGTTTATCAGTAAATATCTCCACTGTGATTAAGAAAAGCAGCAGCTTAATAAATTCTGTACGTCCTGGTATGGTTTCTGTACTGGTAGCTCCCCAAAAGAATCTGGATTGTGGTGAGGGAAGAGAGAAAAAAGCTCATTTAGGACCTGCACTTACGAAGGGGGTAGGCAGCTGTATATCAGGGAGTATTCCTTCTGAGAATAAAAAGAGCTGGAGCTTGTTAAGGTAATTACACAGGAGAAAGGATAATGTACTATGAACTCCTCAGAAGAATATGATTTGTGGTGAGGGGAGAGAGGTAAAAGCTCATTTAGGAACGACAGGAT
This sequence comes from Perognathus longimembris pacificus, assembly GCF_023159225.1. Taxonomy (NCBI): domain Eukaryota; kingdom Metazoa; phylum Chordata; class Mammalia; order Rodentia; family Heteromyidae; genus Perognathus; species Perognathus longimembris. The sequence continues at coordinate 20,879 of NW_025961708.1, read as the reverse complement.
AATGCTGCATAGGTAGTTGTTTATCAGTAAATATCTCCACTGAGATTAAGAAAAGCAGTAGCTTAATAAATTAAGTACTTCCTGGTATGGTTACTTTACTGGTAACTCCCAAAAGAATCTGGATTGTGGTGAGGGAACAGAGAAAAAAGCTCATTTAGGACCAGCACTTACGAAGGGGGTAGGTAGCTGTGTATCAGGGAATAAACCTTTTGACAATAAAAACAGCTGGAGCTTGTTAAGGTAATTACACAGGGGAAAGGATAATATACTGGGAACTCCTCAGAAGAATCTGATTTGTCTTGAGGGGAGAGAGATAAAAGCTCATATAGGATCGACATGAACATGCAGCTTAGGTAGCTGTTTATCAGTAAATATCTCCACTGAGATTAAGAAAAGCAGTAGCTTAATAAATTAAGTACTTCCTGGTATGGTTACTATACTGGAAACTCCCCCAAAGAATCTGGATTGTGGTGAGGAACAGAGAAAAAAGCTCATTTAGGACCTGCACTTACGAATGGATTAGGCAGCTGTATATCAGGGAGTAAACATTCTGAGAAAAAAAAACAGCTGGAGCTTGTTAAGGTAATTACACAGGGGAAAGGATAATGTACTGGGAACTCCTCAGAAGAATCTGATTCGTGGTGAGGGGAGAGAGATAAAAGCTCATTTAGGACCTGCACTTACGAAGGGGATAGGCAGCTGTATATCAGGGAGTATCCCTTCTGAGAATAAAAACAGCTGGAGCTTGTTAAGGTAATTACACAGAGGAAAGGATAATGTACTGGGAACTCCTCAGAAGAATCTGATTTGTGGTGAGGGGAGAGAGATAAAAGCTCATTTAGGAACGACATGTCGATGCTTCGTAGGTATCTGTTGATCATTAAATATCTCCACTGAGATTAAGAAAAGCAGTAGCTTAATAAATTAAGTACTTCCTGGTATGGTTACTGTACTGGTAACTCCCCAAAAGAATCTGGATTGTGGTGAGGGAACAGAGAAAAAAGCTCATTTAGGACCTGCACTTACGAAGGGGGTAGGCAGCTGTATATCAGGGAGTATCCATTCTGAGAATTAAAACAGCTGGAGCTTGTTAAAGTAATTACACAGGGGAAAGGATAATGTACTGGGAACTCCTCAGAAGAATCTGATTTGTGATGAGGGGAGAGAGATAAAAGCTCATTTAGGAACGACATGAACATGCTGCATAGGTAGCTCTTTATCAGTAAATATCTCCACTGAGATTAAGAAAAGTAGTAGCTTAATAAATTAAGTACTTCCTGGTATGGTTACTGTACTGGTAACTCCCCAAAAGAATCTGGATTGTGGTGAGGGAACGGAGAAAAAAGCTCATTTAGGACCTGCACTTACGAAGCATGTAGGCAGTTGTATATCAGGGAGTATCCCTTCTGAGAATAAAAACAGCTGGAGCTTGTTAATGTAATTACACAAAGGATAGGATAATGTACTGGGAACTACTCAGAAGAATCTGATTTGTGGTGAGTGGAGAGAGATAAAAGCTCATTTAGGAACGTTATGAAAATGCTGCATAGGTAGCTGTTGATCAGTAAATATCTCCACTGGGATTAAGAAAAGCAGTAGCTTAGTAAATTAAGTACTTCCTAGTATTGTTACTCTACTGTAACTCCCCAAAAGAATCCGGATTGTGGTGAGGGGACAGAGAAAAAAGCTCATTTAGGACCTGCACTTACAAAGAGGGTAGGCAGCTGTATATCAGGGAGTAAACCTTCTGAGAATAAAAACAGCTGGAGCTAGTTAAGGTAATTACACAGGGGAAAGGATAATGGACTGGGAACTCCTCAGAAGAATCCGAATGTGGTGAGGGAAGTGAGAAAAAAGCTCATTTAGGACCTGCACTTACGAAGGGGATAGGCAGGTGTATATCAGGGAGTATCCCTTCTGAGAATAAAAACAGCTGGAGCTTGTTAAGGTAATTACACAGAGGAAAGGATAATGTACTGGGAACTCCTCAGAAGAATCTGATTGGTGGTGAGGGGAGAGAGATAAAAGCTCATTTAGGAACGACATGAACATGCTGCGTAGGTAGCTGTTTATCAGTAAATATCTCCACTGAGATTAAGACAAGCAGTAGCTTAATAAATTAAGTACTTCCTGGTATGGTTACTGTACTGGTAACTCCCCAAAAGATTCTGGATTGTGGTGACGGAACAGAGAAAAAAGCTCATTTAGGACCTGCACTTACGAAGGGGGTAGGCAGCTGTATATCAGGGAGTAAACCTTCTGAGAATAAAAACAGCTGGAGCTTGTTAAGGTAATTACACAGGGGAAAGGAATATGTACTGGGAACTCCTCAGAAGAATCTAATTTGTGGTGAGGGGAGACAGATAAAAGCTCATTTAGGAACGACATGAACATGCTGAGTAGGTAGCTGTTTATACGTAAATATCTCCACTGAGAATAAGAAAAGCATTAGCTTAATAAATTAAGTACTTCCTGGTATGGTTACTGTACTGGTAACTCCCCAAAAGAATCTGGATTGTGGTGAGAGAACAGAGAAAAAAGCTCATTCAGGACCTGCACTTACGAAGGGGGTAGGCAGCTGTATATCAGGGAGTATCCTTTCTGTGAATAAAAACAGCTGGAGCTTGTTAAGGTAATTACACAGGGGAAAGGAATATGTACTGGGAAATCCTTAGAAGAATCTAATTTGTGGTAAGGGGAGTAAGATAAAAGCACATTTAGGAACGACATGAACATGATTAGTAGGTAGCGGTTTATACGTAAATATCTCCACTGAGATTAAGAAAAGCAGTAGCTTAATAAATTAAGTACTTCCTCGTGGGGATCCTGTACTGGTAACTCCCCAAATGAATCTGGATTGTGGTGAGGGAACAGAGAAAAAAGCTCAATTAGGACCTGCACTTACGAAGGGGGTAGGCAGCTGTATATCAGGGAGTAAACCTTCTGAGAATAAAAACAGCTGGAGCTTGTTAAGGTAATTACACAGGGGAAAGGATAATGTACTGGGAACTCCTCAGAAGAATCTGATTTGTGGTGAGGGGAGAGAGATAAAAGCTCATTTAGGAACGACATGGACATGCTGCATAGGTAGCTGTTTATCAGTAAATATCTCCACTGAGATTAAGAAAAGTAGTAGCTTAATAAATTAAGTACTTCCTGGTATGGTTACTGTACTGGTAACTCCCCAAAAGAATCTGGATTGTGGTGAGGGAACGGAGAAAAAAGCTCATTTAGGACCTGCACTTACGAAGCGTGTAGGCAGTTGTATATCAGGGAGTATCCCTTCTGAGAATAAAAACAGCTGGAGCTTGTTAATGTAATTACACAAAGGATAGGATAATGTACTGGGAACTACTCAGAAGAATCTGATTTGTGGTGAGTGGAGAGAGATAAAAGCTCATTTAGGAACGTTATGAAAATGCTGCATAGGTAGCTGTTGATCAGTAAATATCTCCACTGGGATTAAGAAAAGCAGTAGCTTAGTAAATTAAGTACTTCCTGGTATTGTTACTCTACTGGTAACTCCCCAAAAGAATCCGGATTGTGGTGAGGGGACAGAGAAAAAAGCTCATTTAGGACCTGCACTTACAAAGAGGCTAGGCAGCTGTATATCAGGGAGTAAACCTTCTGAGAATAAAAACTGCTGGAGCTAGTTAAGGTAATTACACAGGGGAAAGGATAATGTACTGGGAACTCCTCAGAAGAATCCGAATGTGGTGAGGGAAGTGAGAAAAAAGCTCATTTAGGACCTGCACTTACGAAGGGGATAGGCAGGTGTATATCAGGGAGTATCCCTTCTGAGAATAAAAACAGCTGGAGCTTGTTAAGGTAATTACACAGAGGAAAGGATAATGTATTGGGAACTCCTCAGAAGAATCTGATTTGTGGTGAGGGGAGAGAGATAAAAGCTCATTTAGGAACGACATGAACATGCTGCGTAGGTAGCTGTTTATTAGTAAATATCTCCACTGAGATTAAGACAAGCAGTAGCTTAATAAATTAAGTACTTCCTGGTATGGTTACTGTACTGGTAACTCCCCAAAAGAATCTGGATTGTGGTGAGGGAACAGAGAAAAAAGCTCATTTAGGACCTGCACTTACGAAGCGGGTAGTCAGCTGTATATCAGGGAGTAAACCTTCTGAGAATAAAAACAGCTGGAGCTTGTTAAGGTAATTACACAGGGGAAAGGAATATGTACTGGGAACTCCTCAGAAGAATCTAATTTATGGTGAGGGGAGACACATAAAAGCTCATTTAGGAACGACATGAACATGCTGAGTAGGTAGCTGTTTATACGTAAATATCTCCACTGAGATTAAGAATAGCAGTAGCTTAATAAATTAAGTACTTGTGGTATGGTTACTGTACTGGTAACTCCCCAAAAGAATCTGGATTGTGGTGAGAGAACAGAGAAAAAAGCTCATTCAGGACCTGCACTTACGAAGGGGGTAGGCAGCTGTATATCAGGGAGTATCCTTTCTGTGAATAAAAACAGCTGGAGCTTGTTAAGGTAATTACACAGGGGAAAGGAATATGTACTGGGAAATCCTTAGAAGAATCTAATTTGTGGTGAGGGGAGTAAGATAAAAGCACATTTAGGAACGACATGAACATGATTAGTAGGTAGCGGTTTATACGTAAATATCTCCACTGAGATTAAGAAAAGCAGTAGCTTAATAAATTAAGTACTTCCTCGTAGGGATCCTGTACTGGTAACTCCCCAAATGAATCTGGATTGTGGTGAGGGAACAGAGAAAAAAGCTCAATTAGGACCTGCACTTACGAAGGGGGTAGGCAGCTGTATATCAGGGAGTAAACCTTCTGAGAATAAAAACAGCTGGAGCTTGTTAAGGTAATTACACAGGGAAAAGGATAATGTACTGGGAACTCCTCAGAAGAATCTGATTTGTGGTGAGGGGAGAGAGATAAAAGCTCATTTAGGAACGACATGGACATGCTGCATAGGTAGCTGTTTATCAGTAAATATCTCCACTGAGATTAAGAAAAGCAGTAGCTTAATAAATTAAGTACTTCCTGGTATGGTTACTGTACTGTTAACTCCCCAAAAGAATCTGGATTTTGGTGAGGGAACAGAGAAAAAAGCTCATTTAGGACATGCACTAATGATGGGGGTAGGCATCTGTATATCAGGGAGTAAACCTTCTGAGAATAAAAACAGCTGGAGCTTGTTAAGGAAATTAAGCAGGGGAAAGGGTAATGTACTGGGAACTCCTCAGAAGAATCTGATTTCTGGTGAGTGGGAGAGATAAAACCTCATTTAGGAATGAAATGAACATGCTGCGGAATTAGCTGTTTATCAGTAAATATCTCCACTGAGATTAAGAAAAGCAGTAGATTAATAAATTAAGTACTTCCTGGTATGGTTACTGTACTGGTAACTCCCCAAATGAATCTGGATTATGGTGAGGGAACAGAGAAAACAGCTCATTTAGGACCTTTACTTACGAAGGGGGTAGGCAGCTGTATATCAGGGAGTAAACCTTCTGAGAATAAAAACAGCTGGAGCTTGTTAAGGTAATTACACAAGGGAAAGGATAATGTACTGGGAACTCCTCAGAAGAATCTGATTTGTGGTGAAGGGAGAGAGATAAAAGCTCATTTAGGAACGACATGAACATGCTGCGTAGGTAGCTGGTTATCAGTAAATATCTCCAATGAGATTAAGAAAAGCAGTAGCTTAATAAATTAAGTACTTCCTGGTATGGTTACTGTACTGGTAACTCCCCGAAAGAATCTGGATTGTGGTGAGGGTAAAGAGAAAAAAGCTCATTTAAGACCTGCACTTATGAAGGGGGTAGGCAGCTGTATATCAGGGAGTAAACCTTCTGAGAATAAAAACAGCTGGAGCCTGTTAAGGTAATTACACAGGGGAAAGTTTAATTTACTGGGAACTCCTCAGAAGAATCTGATTTGTGGTGAGGGGAGAGAGATAAAAGCTCATTTAGGAACGACATGAACATGCTGCGTAGGTAGCTGTTTTTCAGTAAATATCTCCACTGAGATTAAGAAAAGCAGTAGCTTAATAAATTAAGTACTTCCTGGTATGGTTATTGTACTGGTAACTCCCCGAAAGAATCTGGAATGTGGTGAGGGAACAGAGAAAATAGCTCATTTAGGACCTGAATTTACGAAGGGGTTAGGCAGTTGTATATCATGGAGTAAACCTTCTGAGAATAAAAACAGCTGGAGCTTGTTAAGGTAATTACACAGGGGAAAGGATAATGTACTGGGAACTCCTCAGAAGAATCTGATTTGTGGTGAGGGGAGAGAGATATAAGCTCATTAAGAACGACATGAACATGCTGCGTAGGTAGCTGTTTATCAGTAAATATCTCCACTGAGATTAAGAAAAGCAGTAGCTTAATAAATTAAGTACTTCCTGGTATGGTTACTGTACTGGTAACTCCCCAAAAGAATCTGGATTGTGGTGAGGGAACAGAGAAAAAAGCTCATTTAGTACATGCACTTTCAAAGGGGGTAGGCAGCTGTATATCATGGAGTAAACCTTCTGAGAATAAAAACAGCTGGAATTTGTTAAGGTAATTACACAGGGGAAAGGATAATGTACTGGGAACTCCTCAGAAGAATCTGATTTGTGGTGAGGGGAGAGAGATAAAAGCTCATTTAGGAACGACATGAACATGCTGCGTAGGTAGCTGTTTATCAGTAAATATCTCCACTGAGATTAAGAAAAGCAGTAGCTTAATAAATTAAGTACTTCCTGGTATGGTTACTGTACTGGTAACTCCCCAAAAGAATCTGGATTGTGGTGAGGGAACAGAGAAAAAAGCTCATTTAGTACATGCACTTTCAAAGGGGGTAGGCAGCTGTATAACAGGGAGTAAACCTTCTGAGAAGAAAGTCAGCTGGATCTTACAAAGGTAATTACACAGGGGAAAGGATAATGTACTGGGAACTCCTCAGAAGAATCTGATTTTGGTGAGGGGAGAGAGATAAAAGCTCATTTAGGAACGACATGAACATGCTGCGTAGGTAGCTGTATATCAGTAAATATCTCCACTGAGATTAAGAAAAGCAGTAGCTTAATAAATTAAGTACTTCCTGGTATGGTTACTGTACTGGTAACTCCCCAAAAGAATCTGGATTGTGGTGAGGGAACAGAGAAAAAAGCTCATTTAGGACCTGCACTTACGAAGGGGGTAGGCAGCTGTATATCAGGGAGTAAACCTTCTGAGAATAAACACAGCTGGATCTTGTTAAGGTAATTACACAGGGGAAAGGATAATGTACTGGGAACTCCTCAGAAGAATCTGATTTGTGGTGAGGGGAGAGAGATAAAAGCTCATTAAGGAAGGACATGAACATGCTGCGTAGGTAGCTGTTTATCAGTAAATATCTCCACTGAGATTAAGAAAAGCAGTAGGTTAATAAATTAAGTACTTCCTGGTATGGTTACTGTACTGGTAACTCCCCAAATGAATCTGGATTGTGGTGAGGGAACAGAAAAAAAAGCTGATTTAGGACCTGCACTTACGAAGGGGTTAGGCAGCTGTATATCAGGGAGTAAACCTTCTGAGAATAAAAACAGCTGGAGCTTGTTAAGGTAATTACACAGGAGAAAGGATAATGTACTGGGAACTCCTCAGAAGAATCTGATTTGTGACGAGGGGAGAGAGATAATAGCTCATTTAGGAACGACGTGTACATGCTGCATACATAGCAGTTTATCAGTAAATATCTCCACTGAGATTAAGAAAAGCAGTAGCTTAAAATATTAAGTACTTCTTGGTATGGATACTGTACTGGTAACTCCCCAAAAGAATCTGGATTGTGGTGAGGGAACAGAGAAAAAAGCTCATTTAGGACCTGCACTTACGAAGGGGGTAGGCAGCTGTATATCAGGGAGTAAACCTTCTGAGAATAAACACAGCTGGATCTTGTTAAGGTAATTACACAGGGGAAAGGATAATGTACTGGGAACTCCTCAGAAGAATCTGATTTGTGGTGAGGGGAGAGAGATAAAAGCTCATTAAGGAAGGACATGAACATGCTGCGTAGGTAGCTGTTTATCAGTAAATATCTCCACTGAGATTAAGAAAAGCAGTAGGTTAATAAATTAAGTACTTCCTGGTATGGTTACTGTACTGGTAACTCCCCAAATGAATCTGGATTGTGGTGAGGGAACAGAAAAAAAAGCTCATTTAAGACATGCACTTACGAAGGGGGTAGGCAGCTGTATATCAGGGAGTAAACCTTCTGAGAATAAAAACAGCTGGAGCTTGTTAAGGTAATTACACAAGGGAAAGGATAATGTACTGGGAACTCCTCAGAAGAATCTGATTTGTGGTGAAGGGAGAGAGATAAAAGCTCATTTAGGAACGACATGAACATGCTGCGTGGTAGCTGTTTATCATTAAATATCTCCAATGAGATTAAGAAAAGCAGTAGCTTAATAAATTAAGTACTTCCTGGTATGGTTACTGTACTGGTAACTCCCCGAAAGAATCTGGATTGTTGTGAGGGAAAAGAGAAAAAAGCTCATTTAGGACCTGCACTTACGAAGGGGGGAGGCAGCTGTATATCAGGGAGTAAACCTTCTGAGAATAAAAACAGCTGGAGCCTGTTAAGGTAATTACACAGGGGAAAGTTTAATTTACTGGGAACTCCTCAGAAGAATCTGATTTGTGGTGAGGGGAGAGAGATAAAAGCTCATTTAGGAACGACATGAACATGCTGCGTAGGTAGCTGTTTATCAGTAAATATCTCCACTGAGATTAAGAAAAGCAGTAGCTTAATAAATTAAGTACTTCCTGGTATGGATACTGTACTGGTAACTCCCCAAAAGAATCTGGATTGTGGTGAGGGAACAGAGAAATAAGCTCATTTAGGACCTGCACATACGAAGGGGGTAGGCAGCTGTATATCAGGGAGTAAACCTTCTGAGAATAAACACAGCTGGATCTTGTTAAGGTAATTACACAGGGGAAAGGATAATGTACTGGGAACTCCTCAGAAGAATCTGATTTGTGGTGAGGGGAGAGAGATGAAAGCTCATTTAGGAACGACATGAACATGCTGCGTAGGTAGCTGTTTATCAGTAAATATCTCCACTGAGATTAAGAAAAGCAGTAGCTTAATAAATTAAGTACTTCCTGGTATGGTTACTGTACTGGTAACTCCCCAAAAGAATCTGGATTGTGGTGAGGGAACAGAGAAAAAAGCTCATTTAGGACCTGCACTTACGAAGGGGGTAGGCAGCTGTATATCTGGGAGTAAACCTTCTGAGAATAATAACAGCTGGAGCTTGTTAAGGTAATTACACAGGGGAAAGGATAATGTATTGGGAACTCCTCAGAAGAATCTGATTTGTGGTGAGGTGAGAGAGATAAAATCTCATTTAGGCTCGACATGAACATGCTGGCTCCGTAGCTGTTTATCAGTAAATATCTCCACTGAGATTAAGAAAAGCAGTAGCTTAATAAATTAAGTACTTCCTGCAATGGATACTGTACTGGTAACTCCCCAAAAGAATCTGTATTTTGGTGAGGGAACAGAGAAAAAAGGTCATTTAGGACCTGCACTTACGAAGGGGGTAGGCAGCTGTATATCAGGGAGTAAACCTTCTGAGAATAAAAGCAGCTGGAGCTTGTTAAGGTAATTACACAGGGGAAAGGATAATGTACTGGGAACTCCTCAGAAGAATCTGATTCGTGGTGAGGGGAGAGAGATAAAAGCTCATTTAGGAACGACATGAACATGCTGCGTAGGTAGCTGTTTATCAGTAAATATCTCCACTGAGATTAAGAAAAGCAGTAGCTTAATAAATTAAGTACTTCCTGGTATGGATACTGTACTGGTAACTCCCCAAAAGAATCTGGATTGTGGTGAGGGAACAGAGAAAAAAGCTCATTTACGAACGACATGAACATGCTGCGTATGTAGCTGTTTATCAGTAAATATCCCCACTGAGATTAAGAAAAGCAGTAGCTTAATAAATTAAGTACTTCCTGGTATGGTTACTATACTAGTAACTCCCCAAAAGAATCTGGATTGTGGTGAGGGAACAGAGAAAAAAGCTCATTTAGAACCTGCACTTCAGAAGGGGGTAGGCAGCAGTATATCAGGGAGTAAACCTTCTGAGAATAAAAACATCTGGAGCTTGTTAAGGAAATTACACAGGGGAAAGGATAATGTACTGGGAACTCCTCAGAAGAATCTGATTTGTGGTGAGGGGAGAGAGATAAAAGCTCATTTAGGAACGACATGAACATGCTGCGTAGGTAGCTGTTTATCAGTAAATATCTCCACTGAGATTAAGAAAAGCAGTAGCTTAATAAATTAAGTACTTACTGGTATGGTTACTGTACTGGTAACTCCCCAAAAGAATCTGGATTTTGGTGAGGGAACAGAGAAAAAAGCTCATTTAGGACCTGCACTTACGAAGGGGTAGGCAGCTGTATATCAGGGAGTAAACCTTCTGAGAATAAAAACAGCTGGAGCTTGTTAAGGTAATTACACAGGGGAAAGGATAATGTACTGGGAACTCCTCAGAAGAATCTGATTTGTGGTGAGGGGAGAGAGATAAAAGCTCATTTAGGAACGACATGAACATGCTGCGTAGGTAGCTGTTTATCAGTAAATAAATCCACTGAGATTAAGAAAAGCAGTAGCTTAATAAATTAAGTACTTTCTGGTATGGTTACTGTACTGGTAACTCCCCAAAAGAATCTGGATTGTGGTGAGGGAACAGAGAAAAAAGCTCATTTAGGACCTGCACTTACGAAGGGGGTAGGCAGCTGTATATCAGGGAGTAAACCTTCTGAGAATAAAAACAGCTGGAGCTTGTTAAGGTAATTACACACGGGAAAGGATAATGTACTGTGAACTCCTCAGAAGAATCTGATTTTTTGGTGAGGGGAGAGAGATAAAAGCTCATTTAGGAACGACATGAAGATGCTTCGTAGGTATCTGTTTATCAGTAAATATCTCCACTGAGATTAAGAAAAGTAGTAGCTTAATAAATTAAGTACTTCCTGGTATGGTTACTGTACTGGTAACTCCCCAAAAGAATCTGGATTGTGGTGAGGGAACAGAGAAAAAAGCTCATTTAGGACCTGCACTTACGAAGGGGGTAGGCAGCTGTATATCAGGGAGTATCCATTCTGAGAATAAAAACAGCTGGAGCTTGTTAAGGTAATTACACAGGAGAAAGGATAATGTACTGGGAACTCCTCAGAAGAATCTGATTTGTGACGAGGGGAGAGAGATAATAGCTCATTTAGGAACGACGTGTACATGCTGCATACATAGCAGTTTATCAGTAAATATCTCCACTGAGATTAAGAAAAGCAGTAGCTTAAAATATTAAGTACTTCTTGGTATGGATACTGTACTGGTAACTCCCCAAAAGAATCTGGATTGTGGTGAGGGAACAGAGAAAAAAGCTCATTTAAGACATGCACTTACGAAGGGGGTAGGCAGCTGTATATCAGGGAGTAAACCTTCTGAGAATAAAAACAGCTGGAGCTTGTTAAGGTAATTACACAAGGGAAAGGATAATGTACTGGGAACTCCTCAGAAGAATCTGATTTGTGGTGAAGGGAGAGAGATAAAAGCTCATTTAGGAACGACATGAACATGCTGCGTGGTAGCTGTTTATCATTAAATATCTCCAATGAGATTAAGAAAAGCAGTAGCTTAATAAATTAAGTACTTCCTGGTATGGTTACTGTACTGGTAACTCCCCGAAAGAATCTGGATTGTTGTGAGGGAAAAGAGAAAAAAGCTCATTTAGGACCGGCACTTACGAAGGGGGTAGGCAGCTGTATATCAGGGAGTAAACCTTCTGAGAATAAAAACAGCTGGAGCCTGTTAAGGTAATTACACAGGGGAAAGTTTAATTTACTGGGAACTCCTCAGAAGAATCTGATTTGTGGTGAGGGGAGAGAGATAAAAGCTCATTTAGGAACGACATGAACATGCTGCGTAGGTAGCTGTTTATCAGTAAATATCTCCACTGAGATTAAGAAAAGCAGTAGCTTAATAAATTAAGTACTTCCTGGTATGGTTACTGTACTGGTAACTCCCCAAAAGAATCTGGATTGTGGTGAGGGAACAGAGAAATAAGCTCATTTAGGACCTGCACTACGAAGGGGGTAGGCAGCTGTATATCAGGGAGTAAACCTTCTGAGAATAAAAAGCTGGAGCTTGTTAAGGTAATTACACAGGGGAAAGGATAATGTACTGGGAACTCCTCAGAAGAATCTGATTTGTGGTGAGGGGAGAGAGATAAAAGCTCATTTAGGAACGACATGAACATGCTGCGTAGGTAGCTGTTTATCAGTAAATATCTCCACTGAGATTAAGAAAAGCAGTAGCTTAATAAATTAAGTACTTCCTGGTATGGTTACTGTACTGGTAACTCCCCAAAAGAATCTGGATTGTGGTGAGGGAACAGAGAAAAAAGCTCATTTAGGACCTGCACTTACGAAGGGGGTAGGCAGCTGTATATCTGGGAGTAAACCTTCTGAGAATAAAAACAGCTGGAGCTTGTTAAGGTAATTACACAGGGGAAAGGATAATGTATTGGGAACTCCTCAGAAGAATCTGATTTGTGGTGAGGTGAGAGAGATAAAATCTCATTTAGGCTCGACATGAACATGCTGGCTCCGTAGCTGTTTATCAGTAAATATCTCCACTGAGATTAAGAAAAGCAGTAGCTTAATAAATTAAGTACTTCCTGCAATGGATACTGTACTGGTAACTCCCCAAAAGAATCTGTATTTTGGTGAGGGAACAGAGAAAAAAGGTCATTTAGGACCTGCACTTACGAAGGGGGTAGGCAGCTGTATATCAGGGAGTAAACCTTCTGAGAATAAAAGCAGCTGGAGCTTGTTAAGGTAATTACACAGGGGAAAGGATAATGTACTGGGAACTCCTCAGAAGAATCTGATTCGTGGTGAGGGGAGAGAGATAAAAGCTCATTTAGGAACGACATGAACATGCTGCGTAGGTAGCTGTTTATCAGTAAATATCTCCACTGAGATTAAGAAAAGCAGTAGCTTAATAAATTAAGTACTTCCTGGTATGGATACTGTACTGGTAACTCCCCAAAAGAATCTGGATTGTGGTGAGGGAACAGAGAAAAAAGCTCATTTACGAACGACATGAACATGCTGCGTATGTAGCTGTTTATCAGTAAATATCTCCACTGAGATTAAGAAAAGCAGTAGCTTAATAAATTAAGTACTTCCTGGTATGGTTACTATACTAGTAACTCCCCAAAAGAATCTGGATTGTGGTGAGGGAACAGAGAAAAAAGCTCATTTAGAACCTGCACTTCAGAAGGGGGTAGGCAGCAGTATATCAGGGAGTAAACCTTCTGAGAATAAAAACAGCTGGAGCTTGTTAAGGAAATTACACAGGGGAAAGGATAATGTACTGGGAACTCCTCAGAAGAATCTGATTTGTGGTGAGGGGAGAGAGATAAAAGCTCATTTAGGAACGACATGAACATGCTGCGTAGGTAGCTGTTTATCAGTAAATATCTCCACTGAGATTAAGAAAAGCAGTAGCTTAATAAATTAAGTACTTACTGGTATGGTTACTGTACTGGTAACTCCCCAAAAGAATCTGGATTTTGGTGAGGGAACAGAGAAAAAAGCTCATTTAGGACCTGCACTTACGAAGGGGTAGGCAGCTGTATATCAGGGAGTAAACCTTCTGAGAATAAAAACAGCTGGAGCTTGTTAAGGTAATTACACAGGGGAAAGGATAATGTACTGGGAACTCCTCAGAAGAATCTGATTTGTGGTGAGGGGAGAGAGATAAAAGCTCATTTAGGAACGACATGAACATGCTGCGTAGGTAGCTGTTTATCAGTAAATAAATCCACTGAGATTAAGAAAAGCAGTAGCTTAATAAATTAAGTACTTCCTGGTATGGTTACTGTACTGGTAACTCCCCAAAAGAATCTGGATTGTGGTGAGGGAACAGAGAAAAAGCTCATTTAGAACCTTGCACTTACGAAGGGGGTAGGCAGCTGTATATCAGGGAGTAAACCTTCTGAGAATAAAAAACAGCTGGAGCTTGTTAAGGTAATTACACACGGGAAAGGATAATGTACTGTGAACTCCTCAGAAGAATCTGATTTTTTGGTGAGGGGAGAGAGATAAAAGCTCATTTAGGAACGACATGAACAGGCTGTGTAGGTAGCTGTTTATCAGTAAATATCTCCACTGAGATTAAGAAAAGCAGTAGCTTAATAAATTAAGTACTTCCTGGTATGGTTACTGTACTGGTAACTCCCCAAAAGAATCTGGATTGTGGTGAGGGAACAGAGAAAAAAAGCTAATTTAGGACCTGCACTTATGAAGGGGGTAGGCAGTTGTATATCAGGGAGTAAACCTTCTGAGAATAAAAACAGCTGGGCTCGGTAAGGTAATTACACAGAGGAAAGGATAATGTACTGGGAACTCCTCAGAAGAATCTGATTTGTGGTGAGGGGAGAGAGATAAAAGCTCATTTATGAACGACATGAACATGCTGCGTAGGTAGCTGTTTATCAGTAAATATCTCCACTGAGATTAAGAAAAGCAGTAGCTTAATAAATTAAGTACTTCCTGGTATGGTTACTGTACTGGTAACTCCCCAAAAGAATCTGGATTGTGGTGAGGGAACAGAGAAAAAGCTCATTTAGAACCTGCACTTATGAAGGGGGTCGGCAGCTGTATATCTGGGAGTAAACCTTCTGAGAATAAAAACAGCTGGAGCTTGTTAAGGTAATTACACAGAGGAAAGGATAATGTACTGGGAACTCCTCAGAAGAATCTGATTGTGGTGAGGGGAGAGAGATAAAAGCTCATTTAGGAACTACATGGCCATGCTGCGTAGTTAGCTGTTTATCAGTATATATCTCCACTGAGACTAAGAAAAGCAGTAGCTTAATAAATTAAGCACTTCCTGGTATGGTTACTGTACTGGTAACACCCCAAAAGAATCTGGATTGTGGTGAGGGAACAGAGAAAAAAGCTCATTTAGGACCTGCACTTACGAAGGGGGTAGGCAGCTGTATATCAGGGAGTAAACCTTCTGAGAATAAAAAAAGCTGGAGCTTGTTAAGGTAATTACACAGGGGAAAGGATAATGTACTGGGAACTCCTCAGAAGAATCTGATTTGTGGTGAGGGGAGAGAGATATAAGCTCATTTAAGAACGACATGAACATGCTGCTTAGGTAGCTGTTTATCAGTAAATATATCCACTGAGATTAAGAAAAGCAGTAGCTTAATAAATTAAGTAATTCCTGGTATGGTTACTGTACTGGTAACTCCCCAAAAGAATCTGGATTGTGGTGATGGAACAGAGAAAAAAGCTCATTTAGGAACTGCACTTTCGAAGGGGTTAGGCATCTATATATCAGAGAGTAAACCTTCTGAGAATAAAAACAGCTGGAGCTTGTTAAAGTAATTACACAGGGGAAAGATAATATACTGGGAACTCCTCAGAAGAATCTGATTTGTGGTGAGGGGGAGAACGATAGAAGCTCATTTAGGAACGACATGAACATGCTGCGTATGTAGCTGTTTATCAGTAAATATCTCCACTGAGATTAAGAAAAGCAGTAGCTTAATAAATTAAGTACTTCCTGGTATGGTTACTATACTAGTAACTCCCCAAAAGAATCTGGATTGTGGTGAGGGAACAGAGAAAAAAGCTCATTTAGAACCTGCACTTCAGAAGGGGGTAGGCAGCAGTATATCAGGGAGTAAACCTTCTGAGAATAAAAACAGCTGGAGCTTGTTAAGGAAATTACACAGGGGAAAGGATAATGTACTGGGAACTCCTCAGAAGAATCTGATTTGTGGTGAGGGGAGAGAGATAAAAGCTCATTTAGGAACGACATGAACATGCTGCGTAGGTAGCTGTTTATCAGTAAATATCTCCACTGAGATTAAGAAAAGCAGTAGCTTAATAAATTAAGTACTTACTGGTATGGTTACTGTACTGGTAACTCCCCAAAAGAATCTGGATTTTGGTGAGGGAACAGAGAAAAAAGCTCATTTAGGACCTGCACTTACGAAGGGGTAGGCAGCTGTATATCAGGGAGTAAACCTTCTGAGAATAAAAACAGCTGGAGCTTGTTAAGGTAATTACACAGGGGAAAGGATAATGTACTGGGAACTCCTCAGAAGAATCTGATTTGTGGTGAGGGGAGAGAGATAAAAGCTCATTTAGGAACGACATGAACATGCTGCGTAGGTAGCTGTTTATCAGTAAATAAATCCACTGAGATTAAGAAAAGCAGTAGCTTAATAAATTAAGTACTTTCTGGTATGGTTACTGTACTGGTAACTCCCCAAAAGAATCTGGATTGTGGTGAGGGAACAGAGAAAAAAGCTCATTTAGGACCTGCACTTACGAAGGGGGTAGGCAGCTGTATATCAGGGAGTAAACCTTCTGAGAATAAAAACAGCTGGAGCTTGTTAAGGTAATTACACACGGGAAAGGATAATGTACTGTGAACTCCTCAGAAGAATCTGATTTTTTGGTGAGGGGAGAGAGATAAAAGCTCATTTAGGAACGACATGAACAGGCTGTGTAGGTAGCTGTTTCTCAGTAAATATCTCCACTGAGATTAAGAAAAGCAGTAGCTTAATAAATTAAGTACTTCCTGGTATGGTTACTGTACTGGTAACTCCCCAAAAGAATCTGGATTGTGGTGAGGGAACAGAGAAAAAAAGCTAATTTAGGACCTGCACTTATGAAGGGGGTAGGCAGTTGTATATCAGGGAGTAAACCTTCTGAGAATAAAAACAGCTGGGGCTCGGTAAGGTAATTACACAGAGGAAACGATAATGTACTGGGAACTCCTCAGAAGAATCTGATTTGTGGTGAGGGGAGAGAGATAAAAGCTCATTTACGAACGACATGAACATGCTGCGTAGGTAGCTGTTTATCAGTAAATATCTCCACTGAGATTAAGAAAAGCAGTAGCTTAATAAATTAAGTACTTCCTGGTATGGTTACTGTACTGGTAACTCCCCAAAAGAATCTGGATTGTGGTGAGGGAACAGAGAAAAAGCTCATTTAGAACCTGCACTTATGAAGGGGGTCGGCAGCTGTATATCTGGGAGTAAACCTTCTGAGAATAAAAACAGCTGGAGCTTGTTAAGGTAATTACACAGAGGAAAGGATAATGTACTGGGAAACTCCTCAGAAGAATCTGATTTGTGGTGAGGGGAGAGAGATAAAAGCTCATTTAGGAACTACATGGCCATGCTGCGTAGTTAGCTGTTTATCAGTATATATCTCCACTGAGACTAAGAAAAGCAGTAGCTTAATAAATTAAGCACTTCCTGGTATGGTTACTGTACTGGTAACACCCCAAAAGAATCTGGATTGTGGTGAGGGAACAGAGAAAAAAGCTCATTTAGGACCTGCACTTACGAAGGGGGTAGGCAGCTGTATATCAGGGAGTAAACCTTCTGAGAATAAAAAAGCTGGAGCTTGTTAAGGTAATTACACAGGGGAAAGGATAATGTACTGGGAACTCCTCAGAAGAATCTGATTTGTGGTGAGGGGAGAGAGATATAAGCTCATTTAAGAACGACATGAACATGCTGCTTAGGTAGCTGTTTATCAGTAAATATATCCACTGAGATTAAGAAAAGCAGTAGCTTAATAAATTAAGTAATTCCTGGTATGGTTACTGTACTGGTAACTCCCCAAAAGAATCTGGATTGTGGTGATGGAACAGAGAAAAAAGCTCATTTAGGAACTGCACTTTCGAAGGGGTTAGGCATCTATATATCAGAGAGTAAACCTTCTGAGAATAAAAACAGCTGGAGCTTGTTAAAGTAATTACACAGGGGAAAGATAATATACTGGGAACTCCTCAGAAGAATCTGATTTGTGGTGAGGGGAGAACGATAGAAGCTCATTTAGGAACGACATGAACATGCTGGGTAGGTAGCTGTTTATCAGTAAATATCTCCACTGAGATTAAGAAAAGCAGTAGATTAATAAATAAAGTACTTCCTGGTATGGATACTGTACTGATAACTCCCCAAAAGAATCTGAATTGTGGTGAGGGAACAGAGAAAAAAGCTCATTTAGGACCTGCACTTACGAAGGGGGTAGGCAGCTGTATATCAGGGAGTAAACCTTCTGAGAATAAAAACACCTGGAGCTTGTTAAGGTAATTACAAAGGGGAAAGGATAATATACTGGGAACTCGTAGGAAGAATCTGATTTGTGGTAAGGGGAGAGAGATAAAAGCTCATTTAGGAACGACATGAACATGCTGCGTATGTAGCTGTTTATCAGTAAATATCTCCACTGAGATTAAGAAAAGCAGTAGCTTAATAAATTAAGTACTTCCTGGTATGGTTACTGTACTGGTAACTCCCCAAAAGAACCTGGATTGTGGTGAGGGAACAGAGAAAAAAGCTCATTGAGGACCTGCACTTACGAAGGGGGTAGGCAGCTGTATATCAGGAGTAAACCTTCTGAGAATAAAAACAGCTGCAGCTTGTTAAGGTAATTACACAGGGGAAAGGATAATGTACTGGGAACTCCTCAGAAGAATCTGATTTGTGGTGAGGGCAGAGAGATAAAAGCTCATTTAGGAACGACATAAACATGCTGCGTAGGTAGCTGTTTATCAGTAAATATCTCCACTGAGATTAAGAAAAGCAGTAGCTTAATAAATTAAGTACTTCCTGGTATGGATACTGTACTGGAATATCCCCAAAAGAATCTGGATTGTGGTGAGGGAACAGAGAAAAAAGCTTATTTTGGAACGACATGAACATGCTGCGTAGGTAGCTGTTTATCAGTAAATATCTCCACTGAGATTAAGAAACGCAGTAGCTTAAAAAATTAACTACTTCCTGCTATGGTTACTGTACTGGTAACTCCCCAAAGGAATCTGGATTGTGGTGAGGAAACAGAGAAAAAAGCTCATTTAGGACCTGCACTTACGAAGAGGGTAGGCAGCTGTATATTAGGGAGTAAACCTTCTGAGAATAAAAACAGCTGGAACTTGTTAAGGTAATTACACAGGGGAAAGGATAATGTACTGGGAACTCCTCAGAAAAATCTGATTAATGGTGAGGGGAGAGAGATAAAAGCTCATTTAGGAACGACATGAACATGCTGCGTAGGTAGCTGTTTATCAGTAAATATCTCCACTGAGATTAAGAAAAGCAGTAGCTTAATAAATTAGGTACTTCCTGGTATGGTTACTCTACTGGTAACTCCCCAAAAGAATCTGGATTGTGGTGAGGGAACAGAGAAAAAAGCTCATTTTAGGACCTGCACTTACGAAGGTGGTAGGCAGCTGTATATCAGGGAGTAAACCTTCTGAGAATAAAAACAGCTGGACAACGTTAAGGTAATTACACAGGGGAAAGACTAATGTACTGGTAACTCCTATGAAGAATCTGATTTTTGGTGAGGGAACAGAGAAAAAGCTCATTTAGGACCTGCACTTACGAAGGGGGTAGGCAGCTGTATATCAGGGAGTAAACCTTCTGAGAATAAAAACAGCTGGAGCTTTTTAAGGTAATTACACAGGGGAAAGGATAATGTACTGGGAACTCCTCAGAAGAATTTGATTTGTGGTGCGGGGAGAGAGATAAAAGCTCATTTAGGAACGACATGAGCATGCTGCGTAGGTAGCTGTTTATCAGTAAATATCTCCACTGAGATTAAGAAAAGCAGTAGCTTAATAAATTAAGTACTTCCGGGTATGGTTCCTGTACTGGTAACTCCCCAAAAGAATCTGGATTGTGGTGAGGGAACAGAGAAAAAAGCTCATTTAGGACCTGCACTTACGAAGGGGTTTGGCAGCTGTATATCAGGGAGTAAAGCTTCTGTGAATAAAAACAGCTGGAGCTTGTTAAGGTAATTACACAGGGGAAAGGATAATGTACTGGGAACTCCTCAGAAGATTCTGATTTGTGGTGAGGGGAGAGAGATAAAAACTCATTTATGAACGAGGTGACCATGCTGCGTAGGTAGCTGTTTATCAGTAAATATCTCCACTGAGATTAAGAAAAACAGTAGCTTAATAAATTAAGTACTTCCTGGTATGGTTACTGTACTGGTAACTCCCAAAAGAATCTGGATTGTGGTGAGTAAACCTTCTGAGAATAAAAACAGCTGGAGCTTGTTAAGGTAATTACACAGGGGAAAGGATAATGTACTGGGAAATCCTCAGAAGAGTCTGATTTGTGGTGAAGGGAGAGAGATAAAAGCTCATTTAGGAACGACATGAACATGCTGCGTAGGTAGCTGTTTTATCAGTAAATATCTCCACTGAGATTAAGAAAAGCAGTAGCTTAATAAATTAAGTACTTCCTGGTATGGTTACTGTACTGGTAACTCACCAAAAGAATCTGGATTGTAGTGAGGGAACATAGAAAAAGCTCATTTAGGACCTGCACTTAAGATGGGGGTAGGCAGCTGTATATCAGGGAGTATCGCTTCTGAGAATAAAAACAGTTGGAGCTTGTTAAGGTAATTACACAGGGGAAAGGATAATGTACTGGGAACTCCTCAGATGAATCTGATTTGTGGTGAGGGTAGAGAGATAAAAGCTCATTTAGGAACGACGTGAACATGCTAGATACGTAGCTGTTTATCAGTAAATATCTCCACTGAGATAAAGAAAAGCGGTAGCTTAATAAATTAAGTACTTCCTGGTATGGATACTGTACTGGTAACTCCCCAAAAGAATCTGGATTGTGGTGAGGGAACAGAGAAAAAAGCTCATTTAGGAACGACATGAACATGCTGCGTAGGTAGCTGTTTATCAGTAAATATATCCACTGAGATTAAGAAAAGCAGTAGCTTAATAAATTAAGTACTTGCTGGTATGGTTACTGTACTGG